>NW_010972931.1:3234481-3271996 GCF_000737465.1 Haliaeetus leucocephalus
CCGAGCCCTGCCGGGAGTCCCGAGGGGGGAGCGGATGGCGGCGGGGGGAGCGGGAAGGCTGACTAACTCTGTGGCCGCACCAACCGTCGGCCCCGGGTGCGGGGCCTGGGCGTCCTGGCGAAGGGGAGAGGGGATGTTCAGGTCCTCTTTCCCAGAGAGCCGTGAAGAAAGGGCACTTGCGATGGCCCCGGGTTGAAAGCCATTCGTTAGCGGGGAAAAGAAGTCCCGTGTTAAACAAACCAACCCGTTGGGGACTTGGGAGCAGGCCAGTCTGTCTCCTGGCTCCATCTGATCGGCGGCAAAGCTCGCTCTACCTGATTGCATGGGAAGAGCAGGGAATTCAGACTTGCATGATTACACATTCAACAGCAAGAAACAGGACCTGTGTCAGCATTCGGTGCCAAACTTCGGGTCTTGTAAAGTCAGAAACTGAAATACTCCTTCCCTAGAGGTCTGGCAAAAGCAGAGCACAAAGTTCATAGAGGTCTACAGATTACATTATTTTAAAAAGTAAAAAAACAAATTACCTTTGGTGCAGACAGTCACAGCTCCCCTGAGGAGGCTTAGAACATCCCTACGCAGAACAGCGCAGGCACATCACACTTCGAGAAGCACAACAAAATGCCCTTTCTCAAGCCTGCAGCAAAAAGAAGGAAAAAAAGAGAGAAAAAAACCCCCACCATCAAATGCCTTCCCACTCTAGCTATAATTTCAGAAGTAAGAGAAAGGCAAACAGACTAAGGACAATCTATGCATACATTAAGAAGCTAGTATTGAAAGAACCAAACTATTAAAGGACAGCAAGAACTCAGAAGTCAAATCCCAAGCCAGCCACATGCAGTATGAATTCTGTAGGCAAAGAAGTTGTCCAGGCAAGCCAGAAGAATACAGTTGGGCAGTCCGTCATTGCTTGAATCATGGCAGGTAGAACACATAACAAATTCCCTTTATTTAAAAAAAAAAAAAAAAAATTAAAGTGAGATGTTGGAATATGTAAGAGCAAATGAACGCTTGGGAAGGAGCTACAATGGCGGTGGAAGTCAGCTCGTAGGACAGCCTGGCGCATCTGGGTTTTCCAACACAGGTATGGGCCTAACTCTGAAGGAAACTGGCAAGCTCACAGCCAAAAAAGGAAGCAGTGAGTTATCTTAAGGAGCTGCCTGACTTACTGTGTTCTCCTTGTCTGCACAGCCAAGTGACATATGTAATTTGATAAAAATACTTTTATAGCAGAAGACTCTGAAGCGATTTTGTAAAGCACAGGCTTCCATTTACCAACATCCATACCGTAATTCCCTCCTCCTCGCTGCAATATGTCCAGTGTCCTCTGTAACCTTATTACATTATCCCCGTTCCACCTACCCTGTGTCATCTCTTCTCCATAATGCTCCCAGCTCACCCCAATACTTCAGCTCCTCTGCCCGCTGGTCCTTTGCATCCCCCATGATACCTTCAGTGCTCCCTGTCCTAATAACCTTCAGCATTTTTTTCACCACGGCCCCAATTTCACCTGTCACAATACTTCTGACTCCCCTATTTTTGTCTCACCATCCAGCTGGACAAGAGGCAACACAAGCAGCAGCCTGAACAGAAGCTACAAGAATGCTGATCAGATAGCTCACGTTTTAAGAAAGACATTGACTCAGACTGGCCAACCTGTTGTTGCCTCTCAGATGCTAGATGTGACAAACAGTTTTGGAGTATGCATGTTGTACAGGTCTGTTTTAACGCTCTGTACATGCTCACAGATAAAAAGGAATATACAACAGCTGTTGTTGCTTTTGCTCCTTCGCCACACATGCACACACCTTGAACATATTTGCACAAAATAAATACAGGCCCACTGAGTCATCTCAATGAAGGAGAATGGCAAATTAACTGTTACACATAATGCTGTACACAGGCAGAAACAAGGACTTTCAGCTGTAAGCAAGTGGATAAAGTTTAGCTAAAAGCAAAGGAAAATGGATCCTATTGCCGGGATGCCTATGAGCTGACCCCAAACTAGCTCACAGATTGAGCTTACAGATCTCTTTAAAAACACGTCATCTTTGTACTTGTGGTGATTCAGTAACCAAAGAAACTTCTTCTACACACTGATACTGGGAACTGATAAATCTTCCGCAACAGCATCAGGGAGAAACCTGCTTCCATGTTCTAAATATTATAGATATCTCAGATAAAATATTTTACTTCTCTCCATTTTCTGTGTGTGCCTTTGGTACATAAAGACTTCAACTGACCTCGTTTCCTCATCTGAAGCTTTTCTCATCTGCAGAAAGTTGACCCCAAAGTAGTCATTTAAAAAAAAAAAATCAATTTACCAGTTCTCTTCCCAGCATTTGCTGCTGTAAGAGTTACGCTTAGCAGATACTCAACAGACTATCCTGCCCAATTTGCAGTTGTGTTCTTTTCAGACAGTCATGGTACTTCTAGCTCCTTTATGTCCAGGAAACAAAACAAGGCATCTACCTATAACCCAGTTGTTATACATTCACAAAACCAGGCTATACATAAATTCCCCACCCCTTTTTGCACACCCAAATTTGCAGTCAGAACCCACCGCTCTTAAATCTAATTTCATTTGACCCAGCATAAGTTCACCCTGTTATCTAAGGTGACGGTTGTCCCCCACATCCTAACCTCAGGTGTTGCTTGCAACCTCTCCCTGTGCTAGCACTGGTGCTCACAAGGGTGTGTGGTGTACCACATTTCTTGGTTAAAAAAAAAGTAAAAAAAAATACACTGTCATGACTCCCATTTGTATATTATGAAAAACAAGAGGCCCATAAGCCACGACACTTTGAAATTCATTGCCCAGGATCATAAGCAACCTGAGCAGAAAGCACCCCAATCCAGAGGTGTGACTGGGGCACAGTGGCATGCTGGGCAGCTTTAGGAGTGTGTGCTTACCCATGGCTACACTTCCAGGCTGGTTTTTGGGATGGCCTACCTTTACCAAGAGCATGGATATGTCCAGGAAGGCTGTGGCAAAAGTCAAGTGTAAACCCAGCCTTTCCTTTAAAACGTAGTCAAGTACCACCAACTTCTGCACTTAAGCATTAAAGAAACTACCAAGATGCCTACCGAATACATTAGCAACACTCAGAACAGACTAATGTTAAAAACAAAACACCAAACCAGCAAAAAAAAACCCCTGATAATTAAAAAAAAAATTACAGCAAGGAAAAAAGAAAAAGAAAAAAAAGGAAAAAAAAAAAGCTGGAACCTTCTTACGCTCTTTGACACGGAATAAATCAAGCTTCCTCATGTAAGAATCTACAAATTGTTACCTGCGGCTCGCTGTGCTGTCCAGCTACTCTTCTGGTTTCCCACCAGCCCTTTTCTGCTGAAGCTCTTTGACAGTGCTTTCGTGTATGACTGTGCTAGTTTATTTTCTGTTGTCTCTTGTTTTCTTGCATAAGGCTAAAAGCTTTTTGCTTCCTCTGTAATAAACATCTGTCTCCAAATCTACATGCCATACAGTCCAACAATGCAAATGAAAGCAATGTTTCAAAACTCACATGAATATGTATTTTTAAAGATGTTAAATGCATTATAAGAAACAGCCAAAGAATGTGCATTGCTTTTTCAATATCTCCATTGTTGAAATGAAACCTCAGCAGCAGCATATCGTGTGTGTGTGTGTGTGTGTGTGTGTGTGTGTGTTACAGATAACATGCACAGGCAACATGAGGTTTGCAGCTGCTAGCAGTCTGATCAAAAAATCTAGGCAAAGTGAAATGCTGGTTTTTAAGATGTGGATGAGTCTGTTAATGACAATATCTTCTCCAACTTTTCTTCATCCAAGCCATATGGGTTTATATTATCAGCTCTTCAGAGGATTCTTGGGTCTAAATTAGACTACAAAGAAGGTCATTTTCTGTGACTCATTTGTGCCAAGCAAGGAAATAATTTCCTCTCTTGATCTACATGATAGCTTTCTCTCGGGAGGAAACAGAATATAAGAAGCTTTCTAATCTCCTTTTGCATTATGCAAGAAACTAACAAAATATGAACCTACTGTCCCCTGGGTACCACAAAGCTGCTACCTATATTTATGTGAAGGAACAATGTATTTAAGACAAATCTAAGGAAATATCACTGTAACACAAAGTAAGACTATGATCTGATGACTGAGCAAGATATTGTGATTGAATTTTAGGAAGACATAGATAGTTTCAACTAATAATATCTATACCAGGCAGCTACTATCCATATAGAGATGCTGCATGGTATGACTACTCCGACTAGGGTGACCTAATAAACATTTATCCCTGGCAAAGTGAGTGGAGAAGCAAAGATGTCTTTGGTAGTGCCTCTGAATCTTACTCCCTGACTGAGCAATAAATTTAGCCCTTGCAGTGATACCTTTCACCATAAGATAGTAAGAGTAGTTTGTTTTTTTTTTTTTTTGCTCCTGAAGTCCTAGAACCAACCAACTGGTCAGGAAAGGGCTGCAGTCCTTCTCCCAGTCTCCATGCATAGTGAAGTATGGCAGAAATATAATGAACCTATGTAAGCAGGAAATTAAGAATGAGTCTGTGATTACCTGTGTCTCCAAAGGCTAAGAGTTTGCATCTGACATAGCTACAGAGGAATGAAGAAACAGTAATGAAATCGCTTGTATGATTAGTCTGGCAGAGAAACACTTTGGCCATTACACTAAATGAAAGAAGGAAAGGAAGAGAATGATGACAAGAAGAAGGTTTTAATTAGCAAAATGTCACCAACAGTGACAAGAAAGCACAGATTTCACAAAAATACAAAAGTGATGAAGTTTAATTGAAGAAGAAACATGGGAAAGAGTGGACACTACTGAGATGGCTGTTACTGAACGGGGGGGTGTACCAGTATGTACATGTATGGTGCACTCACACATTGGATAAAAATAGATCTGTGCATCAGAAGCAGGAAAACTGGGGATTGCATTGCAGTAACTACACTTAAAGAAAGCAAAGATCTCCACTGTGACCCCAGAGTACAGGAAGAAAAGCATGTCTACCTGTTGTTCTTACTACTTGCCTTTTCAAAAAATCTCACATTTTTGCTGGTTGTTGCTGGAACACTGGGCCAGGAAGAGGCCAGAAGGGGGAAAAGAAAAATGGCTCTAATTACAGGAAAAAGGGGCCAGTGAGAACTGGTTGTTACAAGAGCTGAGACAATACAACTAATTTTCATGTTGTATGTTTTTTTAATCTTTTTTTTTTTTTTAAAAGAGCAATTTGCTCCTTTAATTCTTGTACATCACTTCTAAAAATCTGTTAGTCTAGTGTCTGCCTAAAAAATGTAACTATGTTAAAATCTTAGTCATTTCAGCAGCAAGCACAGAACATTCAGGATTCCAGTGAAGTTTACCACCATGAAATACCTTCTGGTTAAACTCGTAGAAGCATTGCGTTCTGGGTCATATCTGCTTTACTTGAGCCTATAAACTTTGCTTTCTTATTAAGGAACAAATCCCTTTGTCCTTCCATAAAAGATTATAATGTAATAAAACTGCATTAAGATCTTATAGGAAAAAAACCAAAACCAGTGATTATGTACAAGAATGAAATGTCATGAATTTTACTGCAGTTTAATAAGTATGCATCCATTCTCATCTCTCCCACATTAGCCTTCTGTGGAACTGCTGTAACTAAGTGAAAACAGCAAATGATCTTGAGAAAGAAAAACTGAGCAGCAGTGGGACTTTCTATTTTTTTTAAATATTGGGTACTGCTGTTTACAATAAATATGTGGTTATGCAAGCAGGCATATAAATACCCATATTTCACAAGTCATTGCATATTGGCAGCCATAATCATCACTTTCATATCTTCTTTGCTTTTATGTCATCAGCTCATCTGCAGTCTTCTCCGTTCTTTATGAGAATTAATTTGACAACACAGGACTCCATCCTTACTCTCCAACTCCAAGGCAATGCTTCAACCCCCCCCCCAGTTTAGCTGCACCAGAAGTACCTCTTCTGAGGGGACCGCAAGGCGAGCTCTTACCCCATCTTCTCCCTTCTGTCCACCCCAGGGGATTGTACAGTCCCCCAGAGGGAAGCCACTGGGATTATACTACCAACATTTACCCCAAACCACCCATAAAGCAAACACTTCTCTGCCTCCCAGATATGTCCCAGTTTTGTGCTATAAGCAAGATATATATGACAGATGCTACAAAGTTTACATTGACTTCGAGAAGCTTTGCATAATTCATCCACAAGCAGTGCCGTGAGTGACACAGCTATCCCACATGCAGCTATAAACCCTGAATAGACTTTTCCATGTAGTCACGCATTTACTATGGGTCAGATCCTGTGGTCTTCTATTTGCTCAAAAATCCCATTGAAGCCAATGCTGGCGGGTCAGCTTGCAAATGCCACCCTCTCTCTGGCTGGTGAATAGCTCCCATTGAACACACTGGGATTACTCATGTGTGTGAGTAACTACTAACGAGAGCAAAAGGAGCAAAATCCGGTCCTCATTAGGGACTGCGAATCTGAAAAAAACCCTCCTTCAGTGAGTAGTACCAGTCAGGCAGAGCAACCCTGCCAGCGAGATCCTACCTAGGAAAGGCAATGTGGTGCAATTTGGCACCATTTTTTTAGCATGAAATTCTTTAAAGCATCGGCTAATTATCCAGGCATGACTGCATGGAGGAGCTCTCTCCCTTCACAGTACATGAGCAAAGATAATCTTGTACCATGAAACACAATTAGCCAGATGGTTATTTGGAGTTTTTTGGAAGAGAAGCAATTTCTCTGATCTGGGAGATAAAAAAAATCAAAGCTGAATTAAAAAAAATCATGCCACACTTGATTCCCAAGTATTTAATTACATATTATCATGGGTAACTACTAATCGGCTCCAATTACACAATCTTATTTTATTGCTGTTGGAAACACATTTTTAGCCACTATATAATGCGTATATTTAAGTCAATAGCTGAATAAACAGTCTGGAAAACACATCATTTATACCCAGATTTGGTTACTAGCGTGATTATCATCTGCCACCTGCTGGAAATAGCTGTGATATCTCAACTAAGTACCACAGATGGAAGGTCTGGCCATTCATAGAACAAGCACAAATGTCAAAGAGCAAAATACGCTCCTTGGACCCAGGAGCTTATTCCTCTTGCACTCAGTGGGACAGTTTAATTCGCACATGGGGGTATTTCCGTGCATTCACAGAGAAGCCATAACATGACATTGTTTAAACAAATAGCAATTTAATTTGCTATTGAGAATAATGTTATCTGCCTGTGTCTGACCAGAAGGCAAGATACATAATCTGAAACTAATGCACCCAGCTAATCCCATCTCAAGCTGGCATAGTGCTCCTGCCACTCTGCTGGAAATGGCACAATTGCAGGTCCCTGCACGCCATCCTCCCAAAGGATTGCTTCCTCTACCCAACATAGTCTAGCATCGTCTTTGAGACTCATTTGAAGAGCTTGACCATTCTGGCATTATGGTGGCCCATAAAACCCTCAAGGAAAACAAAACCTGCCTGTCTAAGACATCTGCTCTCACTCAAAAAAAAAAAAAGCAAAACCCGAAGCAAGAGGGTTTGGATGAGGTATTCCTCAGAGTGCCAGAACCTTGTAACTTGCTGCCTCTGTGCCAGCAAACCCGAGTAAGTAATCCAAGTAAGCCAGAGGGTAAATCCAAAGGCAGCGCTGCAAGACTCACTTTCCTCTCTCGCTTGCGTGGAACAGGCTGAATAGTATCAGGACGCACAGGTAAGACTAGCAGTTCTCATCAGTGTGCTGGCTTACTGCATCTGACTGGCCGATGATGGGACTAATTGTACTGGTGTAATTTTGCAGCTGGTAGGTCTCCCCAAGCCGGTGGGGAGAGAGAGACAGGTACAACTAGATCAGAGTTTCAGATTTTTTTTTTTTTTTTCCCAAAAATCACACCCAGGCCCTTAAGCAGCTGAATTCTGTGTGCCCAACAGGTTTGGAAGAACAGCCCAGGGTTCACGTTTAGCTAGTGCTTGCATTCAGGGAAACAGTGCCTTTCTCTAGGTACCTTTCAATTATTTCTGAGGGCAAAGAAGGAGAATCAAAAATGAACATGGGGATACAAGTGACTTTTGAAGGTTATCCAGGTCTGTGGGGTGGAGTGGAGAAAGAAAAAGAGAATACACATCCAAGGAGCTAATAAAATTACAACTAATTCCTCATTTTCTCCACTAACTTGTTTTAGCCATTATGAAGTAATCAGATGTTCATAGCAGGAAGAAGTAATACAAGCTCTGAAAGCAATATAACAAATCTGAAACACTGAGCAACACATTAGCAAGAATTAACATTGGCATCTGCTATCCCATGCCTCCGGCGGAGCAGAAGGGCCAGCCCTGCCCGAGGTGTGCACTGCTGGGCAGGGGCATGTGTGTCCTCCTGCAGTGGGCAGCATTCACACAGGGATTACTAACCGCAGCCCCTTCCCGCACCCACCTACAAACGCACAAAACAAAGTTTTTGTTGGCATTTGCTTTTAGCCGAAAGCCTTTGCCGCTTCACAGTGCTTTTTCTGGTTTTAGGAGGTCGCTATGCTTCAGGCCCCTCCAAGTTTGTGCCGCTCTTGGGAGGCTACCACCTCTCCTCCAGCAACGTGGGTCTTGTCTGCACTGCCAAATTGCCCTCATTCCAGCCGCAAATCTAACTATGCCTCGTGCTGACAAGCAGGCTGAGGTTTGCTCTTGTAAAGCCTGACAAGGGTTGGATGCAAAGAAAAGACCCACAAATTAAAAAACTGCCAGACAAAGAATCAGCAACAGCCCCAGCCTGTCCACAGCAGCAATCTTCTCATCTTTGCTGCAGCCATCGCTGCGGTGATGTTTGTATCCAGGAAAAGGTTGAGTAAGTTCCCTACGCAGACGGGGAACATGGCTGAATGCAGATGCTCGCCTCGGAGGGGATGATGTGCCTGCCAGGCCAATTCACCCAGTCCTCCATCCCAGGACGTGCTGGCCTCTGGCTACAGACCAGCTTTTCGGCAGCAACAGCCTACTCCCAGTTACCTTCTCCAGGGCCTTCTGGGGTTACCCCGAAAATGCTCCCCTCCTCAGGCAAAGGTGGGGGACAGGGCCCTGGCCTCATCTCTGTGTACTCCATCGCACCCACGCTGTAAGACCAGCCTTCCTCAGAAAGTGAAGGACTACTGCACAGGCGAACTGGCCTCGATGCAGAAGCTCAGCCACCCTCCTCTCCCTCTGTGCCCTCTTCCCATGTTAAAATCACTGAGGAAAACTAGTTATCAGCACTAGTCTACTTGGCATTTCTGCTGCAGATCAAGGAAATCCTGGATCTTACCAAACATTGTCCGAAGATTTAAAAATGTGTATGCAGATATAAACATATGTATATATAAATAAAACTCCATATAATTATGGCAATGTTTTTCCCTTCCTCTTCCTCTCTTCCCACCCCCTTTCCCTTCTCTCAATTTCTCAGACAATAAGTGGGAAACAACCTTTTCTTTTTCCCAGCCAAAAATTAATTCCTGCTGAAAGCTTCCATAAAGCGTCAAGTCTAAAGGAAGCATCTGGTAAATCTGCTTTTGTATTGCAGCGGGAGCCATCGCCCTCACATCCCCCTCCCTTTGCACCGCTCAGCTCAGCAAGTGCTTGTGCCACACCGGGAAGGGTTTGCTCTGCTGCACACGTATGCACGAAGACACACTCTGCATGACTGCAAACAGCCCTTAGATGGAAGCAGCTAGGTAGCTGCATGCACAGACAGAACGGGTCCCACTCACCCCAGCAGGTTTTCCAGTTGCTTTTTTTATCCCCCTGACTACAGATGGACTCAGCTACTCAGTCGGGTGGTTTGCCTCTGCGTTATATGATAAGGGTGTGTGCTTGCAGCGTCAAAGTCACAGCATTGGATCCTATCATATAACACACTGAACTGACCAAAAAAAAAAAAAAATTGGCTCCTCTCAACACCTCCAAATGCCCATCCAGGGAAAGGCAATGAATGAAGGGGGACTGGACCGGATCCTCAAGCACACCCACAAGTGACTCCAATCCTGCCATTCAGCCTGTGCATGTGCTCAAAGTTGGTCAGAATAAAACACTTTGTAGAATAAAGTGGAGAATTGCCGTGACTTTACAATAACCAGGAAAGCTGTCAGCAAAAAAATCAGGACTTATTTTCCTCTTCACACATACAGAAAACCTTTAAAGCTTTTGAAAACGTACACTTCAGCCTCTTACATTTTCTTACTATATATACAAAGTTCACAGCAAAAGCAAACAGCGGGAAAGACACTTCTGGTCACGGTGAGCAACAGTACCTCCAAAACCATGATCTATATTGGGAGTGCAGTGGGAGAAGAAGCATCTTCTTTAATTTATTCCGTAACTGGGCCATAAGCATAAGCAGCTGCTGTAGCTGGCAGCTAAGCCAGCCCGAGCTCTTCTGGCAAAGATGGTGGGAGAGGAAAGGGCAGCAACTCGCTAACCTTGCCATGTAGTTCAAGGGGGAAGTAACTCAAGATTCAAATTCCTAGCAGCAATACCACCTGCAGTGCTTACAGCCCTATATATTATATGAACAGGTTTGCTTGAAAATCAGACCAAAACAAAAAAGAGACTAAAAAACAAACCCAGAAACCTATGAGAGCTGTGGGGTGCTGAGATCTCAGAAAAGATGCTCAGCACACTCCAAGATTGCTACATTTAAAAAGTAGACTGGTATTGATCACCTTGCTTTTATGCTGCAGAAAACACAGCTTTGTGGGAAAGCTGAATGCACGCGTGTCTTGATATATAGTGGAAAATGCAATTTTTGCAAAAATCTTCTTACGGTCATTATCTACTTATTTCTCATCTGTTCTTCAGCAAGTACCTTTTGCTATTAACAAATTATATGCAAGTCTTTCTGCACATAACATGGAAATTCCCATGGCTGTCACTTTATAAAATTGTATACAGAATAAAAAAATCATCAATATCTGCTTTATCTTGTAGACATAGCAGGTCCAGTCCTCTACTTCACGAGACTGCTTTGACTAAGCAGTGAAATGCTAAAGAATCCCCTGTCGTAGCTCTAAGTTTAGACTGAAATTAGAAAGAAAGGTAGGAGCTGCTGTTCCTGTCTTCCAGCACTGCCTTCTGATGGAAAGGACCTGCTGGACCTTAGGTAGCTCAACACAAAGACAGCCAAGTTTGAAACTGTTGAGTTTTGCTTTCCTTACCGCAAAACAAAGCAAACCAAAACGGAGCAATAACAAAACCCCACCCAAAACCAAGTTTAGAATGAATGCATATATGGCCCACAGTTTCTGAGGGCAGAGGAGAGAACAGACAACCACAGAGGAAGTTAAAAGCCACTTCCCTTCTGTCACAAATTTAATTCAGAAGCAGCTGGGAGCCTATTCCAAGTTACTTCAATTTCTTATTGAGCCATGTTTCCATCAACGTAAAAGGCTAAGTTTTCCTTATATTTTAAGGGCTTCATCAAAATCAAGGAAAAGATAATGATAATGGTACCCTTCGGATCTGTCCATAATGTATCATTACACATGTAGCATTTAAAAGACCAAGGCCAAGACCCTGCCAAGCAAATGAGGGCCTAAGCATTTCTGTTTGTCCAAGAGCAAACTACAATTGTATTAGTGTGCACAGTTAGATTTTATGTATATTTGAAGAAATACATTTCAACTCTACTCTTTATTATTTTTACTGACATTCTCCACATCTTCTTGTTACATTAACAGGAAAATAATAAGAAACCACGCAGCTGAAAAAAACCCACTCTTCAATTCTCTCCATCATTTGTCTGAAAATAAGTGTTTGCCTTACAGCTCAAAAGTAGTATGCATCTAGGTTTTAATTTTACATCTGCTTCTGTTGTTTAAGCACCATTTCACACCAACTATAATAAAAATCACAAACCCCTATATCCAGCCTTACTTCACTACTGAAATGCAAAAGTGAATGAGGACACAGATTCAGGAGAGCACTGACCCCAATTCTGTGCTGGGTAGTTGTGCGACAGACGTGTTGCTCTTCCCTGCACCCACATGAGACGCTGCGTCAGAACAACCTGCACCAACGGCCTTATGCTAAAAGGGAATATCCCCCGGTTCATCCTCGTACAGTCCCATTCTGCTTAGTGAATTTTGGTACTGTCGGCCATGGGTTCCCTCCTTACTTCCCAGTGCTTTTATATAATATGCCTTATCCTACCTGTTTTAAAAGACCCCATGACAGCCGCAAGTTGTAATTCAAGTCTTCTCCTTAGGAACTACGGGCCTCATCAAGAAAAAGCATGAGCCAAAAGCAAAGTCCTTCAGCAGTCTGCTGGCCCCAGCTCCAGGGTGCTCCACGCCACGAGGACAGAAACATCAAATGAACTGTGTCAGCTCAAGCCCAGCTTTGGAGGAGGCCAAGCTGAGCTTGAACAAGCAGAAACACCTTTTCCATTTTGGGGTGGGCCTGAGAAAACATCTTTGCCTCTTCATCTCCCTGCCAGACATTGCCTACAAAGAATGAAAGCCAAGGTGGCCCTGCGTGAGAACCGGTGGTCAGCTTGGTAAATAACTGGCTTTTGGAAGTCTGTTCGAGCTTTCTGCAATTCATTAGCAATCAGATGGCATGCAGATAAAGAAAGGTGAAAAGGCTGTTAAAAACTAGAACTATTTCACTATGAACTCATTTGCTGTGGCTTTTGAAAAGTGCAAACTTATCAATTAAAAAAAGTGTTTTAAACAAGTTACTGCAGTGCAAAAGATGACACCTCCCACTGTGGGTTTGCTCGGAGCATTACTGAGGCATGCCGTTCAATTCAAGGCTCGGCAAATACAGCCCATTATACAGTCTTTTGCATATTTACGGTAGTGTGCGAAGCATTATTAATAGCTTACACCACCGTCTTTCCTTCACAGCAGAAGGTAGGTCTGGTTACTGAAGCATAATTGGTAATCTATTTCATATATTAATAAAGTACTCTTTGGAATGCTTTGCTATAACATTCAGTTCTTGTTTGTTATTCCTTAAATGTATTGTTTGAAATGCTACCACCAGCTATTCATTCTTTTTCTGAGCAGCGATGCCATGACAACCCCCACGTGACCGGCTACAAACATACCACAAGTCTCCAGGGCTTTGCTTTAGGAAAGGCTCAGACTGGTATTACTCATACTTTTTTTTTTTTTTTTTAAAAAGCCCAGATTCAGAGATGCTTTATTTCATGCAAGATGCATCGAGCCTACCAGCCAATTTTACCCTGTGGCAACAAATATCTTCAGCTAAAATGGGACAAAGCAAAGTATGAAGAACACAAGAAAAGGGTAGGTATAACTGTTTGATAAAGAGCCGAGGCCTTCATGAAAGAATAAGCTTACCCAAAAAGGCTACAGCATCTCTCTACTTATTCTTAATACTGTCGTGAAAGCTACTAATCAGCGATAAGGTACAAGAGACACATTTTAAGAATGTCCAGCAAATACAGGTATAGCTTTTGTGTGCATTTAGAGTTATCACAATGATGTTCACCAAATTTAGAAGTGAAAATGATTCTGTCGGTCTTCTGCTCCAGATCAGTAATAATGCAGGACTGCTCCCTCTTGAAAATACGTAAGTAGTGAATACCATCAGCGATGATTCAACTGTATTGCTGCCTTAGAAAGATTGTATCGCAATATCATTAGCTTTAATACGAAGAAATAGTTCTTCATTATTTCCAGACTGGGTCTGTTTCATTAACTGTATAAAAATATCTTCCTTCCTTCCTTCCTTCCTTCCTTCCATTGTTCCCATAATTTGACTTGCAGGTGGAAAAAAGTTAAAGATGAGGTAGAGAATTGAATTTGACATCTTTTTCTAACCAAATTGACAATAATGAAATAAATAAATTTCCTCCTGTGTGAATTAACCTCGCGAGGCTTACTATCATATATAAGCGTGGCTATTTAAACAGTGGCTCTTTTACAGCAGGGAACTGGTATTAGTGTAGCTGAAATACTCCCAGCATCCGCTGTGCCTACAGAACTCTCCTTTGTTCAGCATACAGAGCACTTCATATATGCGCTAAGGCATTCAGAGACCAAGAATAAAGGTTAGATATCATCACGATATATAGTGAAGAAATGTATTTATAGAGAAAAACATTTCCCACGACTCAACTGCTCTTGGGTTAAACACGAGTGTTAATTTCTGAGCGCAAGATAAGAGAAAGAGTAACTATCATGTTGGGCAAAGGATGGCTAGAAGGTACAGAATTTTGTTCCTTATTACAGGGTTCACACACAGCTCTAGTAGTGACTAACGAGGTCTCCCATGGCGAAAGAGCGGCCTTTTCAAGTGTCCCTGTGTTGTCATGCTGGCACGCTCTGAAATTCCCACGCTAGTTGCCCAGAAATTTCACCATGCCTTCTGCTGGCACAAATTCAGGCTTGCTGCGGTGAACGCCAGCTACCAGAGCGGCGGTACCTGCGGGCTGGGGTACCTGAAGGCAGCAGGGTAATTCAGCAGGTTGTCCTGAATGACACAGCCCACGCCTGGCACGGGCTTCTGCTCTGCCAAGAGAGACAGGGAACACTCTGGGAAAACGTTAGGGCCTCTGCTTGGTGATGTGCAGGCTTTGCATTGAAGGAGGTCACAAACAAATGAACCAAAGAGAGAAAGGGGAAAAATAGGGAGCAAGGAAGGAAAAAAGGTAACATTTTAGAAAAAAAAAAAAAAAAGGGTACACTTACTGGAGAAGACCACTAAAAAGATGGCAAAGTTTAGGGATAAGTTATAATTTTCTCCGTGATGCAAAGGTACAAAAAATATCAGCATGTTTTTATGTACACAAGAGCAAATGCTTCCAGTCTGAATATTTTTGTTATTTTCTTAACGGAAGAAAGGAATGGGGGGTGGAAAAACAGTTGCATCTCCTCTCTGCAACATTCTGCATAGAATTAGATACAAAATGGGTCCAAAACCATCACAGCTCTGTAAAGTGTCACAACAGAGATCAGGGTGGGCTTAAAAAATACCAGGTTTTACCTTTTACAGTTGTGCATATAAGGACAAGACAGAGATTAATCATAACACTTTCCAGAAAATGAAATTATATTGATATGAATTCCACCGAAGAAATTTTGTTTCTAACCCCACCTTTTGTTGGTTCAAGTCTGAAGCAGTTCGCATATCTATAAATCAAAATCAGGGTTTGCATAAATATCACATTTTATTCTTCACCCCTGTGATTTCTACTGACTGATACAATAACAACCCTCTTTTACAAATCGCATGTCTTCTTTAAGTTATTTTTAAAATAACTTAATAGCATGATAATTTAAAGCACCTGGAGAAGCAGAGGAGAGAGCAGAAGCCAAAACCGCCAAAACCCTCAGAGATTTACCAAGTGTAGTTCTGCTATCCAATAAAAATCAGCTACTTAACGTGATGGGATCTAGAACGGATTAAGAAGAGCACCCTCATCTCCCCCTGCACTCAGGTGGAGTTGAGAGCAGTTAGCCCTTTCTGGGATCCCGCCTCCTTGGAGACGACTGCCCCACAAAAGCAGCTGAATGTTTTCACAAGAAGCCAGGCAGTTCAAGTGAATTTTGGACAAAGCTAGACACTGCTAAACATTGTCCCTGTAAATTATTTGCCCTGTTATAAAAGCAAGGAACCTGTCCTGGTAGAATTCATGGCAGGTCTGCCATCAGGGATTCAAGCCTGGTCCTTGGCTCATTGCAAAGCTGCTACAGAAAGAGACGTGGAAAACTTCTGGATTCGGGCAGTGCTTTGGTCCTGCCCTGCTGCGTCGGGTTTGCGTTGGTGCTGGGCCTGCTGCTCTTACTTGGCAGCCTCTTTTTTTTTTTAAAAGAGCAAGTATTTCTTTCTTCTTTCTGTATGACTGAGTCTGCCTGCTATGAGGTGTGACAGAGGGAGAACGTTTATCACATGTATTTCACAACAAAAATCATGGTACCATTATTTTAACTGATCCAGCCTCACTCCCCACAGGACTCCAGTCTGAGAGAGAGCGGTCTCCCCTCTAAATCCTGTCTCACTCCACTCCCCACCACCAGCTTTTCTTCCACAGTGTTTATTCAGTCCAAGACAGCCCATAGATTATTCTTCTTCCTCATATATTGCATGGCTATTTAGGTCAGGATGGAAATAAATATTATTGTGCCACTGAACTACCAACTCCATTAGAATAATTAGATCCACAGTTTGCTTTTGATGATCATTCTGAGTGCTAATAAGAGGAGGCCTGGGAATACTTTCAACACAAGAAGTCCTTTCCCAGTATTCTTACCTCTTTCTGGCAGCATCCTAAATGCGCATCCCTTTGCAGGACCTGGCACAGCTTAGGAGTACCTAGGGCTTTCTTACACTAGCCTTTTTATTTCTGCTGGATGCCTAATAAAAACTGCCTGCCTTCTTTTATACAGTCTTTCCTGTATCATAACATCAACACCACTGTAATCAGACTGCACGTATTTTTACAATTCTCCAACATAAAGAGCCTTTGCATCTCCAGCAGACTCTAGAACAACTGCCTTTAACATTTTCGTTATCCACTGCTCTTCTTCTGGGCAAGTCTGGCTTTGCTGGTATAATGAATCATATGTTTAATAGTGTTACTGCTGGCTAACAAAAGAGAACATGAGAATCAAAAGATTTCCTGTAATTATATGCAAGGGTATTTCCAACAAAAATGGATAAACATTTCATTTCTGTTGCAGATCCAAGCAGCAAAACCATTAGTGGACACAAGTGCCCCTGCAATATACAGTCACCTTCATCTGAAGTTAGGGAAGCTGAAGGTACAGTATTGGCTATTTCACTGAACACTAGCATGCTTACCTTCACGTCTCCTCTCAAAGAAAACAAAGAGACTACCAGATGGTCACAATTTCAGGGCCTTTCTTTTTTCCTCAGTGCAGTGATTGTTGCGACAGGACTATCAGGATCCATGAATAGCACACTCCCAGCACCATTAAATAACTTACTTTATCTTTATGATTATTGATGAAATCAGAGCGCTTCAGATTAACAAGTGCTAAAATGTTCAAATAGCCTCCTAAAAGGTACTTCTGCACAACCATGAAAAAAACATCACCAATAACAAGAATAGCACAATCACCAAGATACACACAGAGCAATGAACTGAATAATAGGATGTTAACATATTCAAAGCACAAGAAATAACAATGGGTAGCCTTGACTGGCAGTTATCCTTCAAAATCTTACTGCTCCCAAGAGGCAAATTTTTATTAAAGATGAGAGTGGAAAATAAATTGTTACCTAATTAACTCTGGTCACTAAAAGGAAACAACAACAATTAAAAAAACCCAAACGTGAGCACAGTAGAAAATACGTGCAGCTAAACCCTGTCAAAGACTTAATTTCTAATGCAGTGCCCCTCAGGCAATGGGAGCACAGCCCATGTAAGGACTTCAGAATGAATTTCCTTAAAATTGTTTATCATCTCACTGCAACATAATAATCCCCAGGCACCTTAAAATCATTTCACTAGCAAAACAATTCATTTCTCCTCCATGCATAAAATCATATGCTATATTAGGACATGGATTAAATTGCTGTTGTTAATTTTTTCCTATTACTGTAAAAATAATGCTGATAAAGTTCCTTTGAAAATGAAACACTGCATAACCCCCCCAGAAGTTAACAAAAAAACCACCAGCAGGAACCCACTACTCTCAGGCACATTCCTTTGAACCACAGGTCCTGATACCTAGAAGTGAGACTGTCCTAGTCTCTTTCTCATCCTCCTCCTTTCCAAACTGCTACGGAAAGAAAGAAAAAACCAAACCTGTAATGTTGCAGTCTTCTAGTAACCAGTTCTTCTTTATTATCATTCTCCTCAGGATTATTCAGGGCCTGATGGGATTACTTAATGCACCAGTTTTAGGTACCTTTATACTACAGCGTGACCAGGATCTGACCCACTTTGGTTAAAAACCCCAGCAAACAAGGCAGATGTGCTAGATTCCCTACAGAAACCTGCTGCTCTAACATTAGTCACTCAAAACTATCAGAGCAGGATGAACAGGGTTTCCTATTCATTTTATAGAGGACTTGCAATATCTTTGGAGTGCCTAGAATCAAATACAGGAAAAATAGGGGAGAAAGGAGAAGAGTGAATCAGCATGCTCAAAACAAGACTATTTCTTCAGGGATTCTGTTCTGAGAAGCTTTTGAGAACGAGGTGTTGAAGCTCAGCTACAAGCGTGCTTTCCCTGCTTTCCTCCATCCAGCCTCTCTGGTCACCTCCAACTCAGCCCGGCTGGAGAAGGCATTCTTGGGACTCAGATAACCTTGAAAATAAGTTTCTCTCTTCACCATCACCCCCATTCCTCCCCAGTTCTCACAAACACACTTTTAGCATGGATTTGTGTTCTTTGAAAAACAATATGGTCACATTTTTTACAAATTAGACAATGCGCCAGGATATCCAAAGGGATGCTCTCTCCTCCACTGGACTCGTTCAATTTTCATCCCATTTTTGACACAGTTAACTTCAGAGATTGAGATTATTAATATCTTCCATTTTAAAATCGAATTTAAAGAGGCTTAAAGTCATGCTAACGATGAACAGAACTAGCTTATATTGCTTCATACACCTCTCTCCATTTCTTCGTTACATCCAGTTGTTGCTTCTCTTCTTACACTAGCTTGCAGGACAAAAATGGCCTGCAACTGGACCTGATCCAAATCTCACTGAAGTCAATGGAAAAATTACCATTTGATCCAAAGCCTACCGAAGATAATGGAAAGCGTCCCATTGACTTCAGAGGAGTCTGGATAAGTCCTGTCATGTGTTTGTACACTGTCCATCACAAGCCCAGATTTTGGTGAGAGTCTGTGAAGGCTGCTAGAGACACAAATGATAATGATGATCCTGGAAAATACATTGAAAATATTTATAGAAATTCTGCTTACCCTGATGAAATGCATTTGCTAATCACTCAGGCTGCTGCTGCGGTTGCAGGAAAGTGTTTCAGGGTCAAATTCACAGCATTGCAAAGGGCTTTCTCTCCCTGCGTCACCATTAAAATGGTGAAACAAAGGGTTCTCTCAACACTAGCACAGAGCTTTACGTGATCAGTGTCTGTCACACTCTGTGTACGGAAGGGGACAGCAATTTTGAACACCCTGTTAGGTATCCATGGTACACCACTGCTGCTTGCTATGGCCTTGTAAAAACAGAAGCATTTCTTTATCCTTTCTGTATATAAAGTTGGAGGAAGACCGACTTTCCGTCATCGAAAGAGACAACCGTTTGCTGCTGGAGAAGATGTCCTGCATCATGAGAACAAAGGGACAAATCGACAACAAAAATGACTATAAGGCCAAGAGGTAACATCAGCAGCACTATTTCTATGTAGTTATCAAGTTACCTTCCCAGTGACAAACATAGCTAAGGATAAACTGCTCTGTGAGGACATGTATTTTAAAAGGCAGCCTAAGGTATAATCAACACTTCAGAAAGCCATTTGCTTGACCTGTCACATGAAATCCAATGCCAGGTCATTTTCCTCCCACCCTCTGTTGTAGAGAAGATGGCTTTAAATTAGTTTTTCAGTTTAATAACTGAGGGAATGAAAAAAAAAAGAGGGAGAACATTGCCCTACTTTAAGGAAATAAATGAAGCAAACCTATTATGTCTCAGCAAAGCTGTTGTTCCTGCTAAGTGAGTCATTGCTGCTGACTTTGCCAGTTGTTCCTGCAGACACCACCGGAAAGAGGGAGATCCAAAGCTTAGAGATGAAATAAAAACAGAGCAAAAAATAGAATTAAAATAAAAAAGAAAAGTGGAGCAGGAAGCAGGCAGAAGTGAAAATATAATTTACTGCTCAAAGGAGACCAAGCAAAATATGCCTTGAGGATTTATCACCAGAGAGAACCAGAGAGAATATTTTTTGATTCAGGAGGAAATTCAC
The DNA here is from genome assembly GCF_000737465.1 of Haliaeetus leucocephalus. Lineage (NCBI taxonomy): Eukaryota > Metazoa > Chordata > Aves > Accipitriformes > Accipitridae > Haliaeetus > Haliaeetus leucocephalus. Next base: position 3,254,400 of record NW_010972931.1, read on the forward strand.
ACCCCGAATAGGGCACAGCAAACCAGTAACAACAAGGACAGGCTTTTGAAGTGGAGAGAATGGTTTGTAAAACTCAGGTAGCAGCTGTTACCTCCTGTGATTCATTTACAGACAGACGACTTCATGACAGACTGACTGCTCATCAGGCCCTAAAGTGTCTCCAGACAGCAAAACGCAGCTCAGGTGCATGTGACCTAGGCAGAACTCAGTACACATCACTGTCACAAATATCCTGACATTTGCACAGTTCCTTGGGAAGACAGAAATTATCTGAAACAGAGTTGGTCATGTCTACATCATGCAAATCCACATCATAGCACTTATGGCTTGTCACTAGTGAATAATATCCAGATCAGTGCAGGCACCAACAAGCATCAGTTAACTCTGCTGCGAAAGGTGCAATTCCACGAGATATGGAAGGAGCACAGCATCCTGCCCCTTTTTACTCCCTCTCTCCCTTCCTGATTCAAGTGGCAAACTTTTGTTTTCTTTGGGTCAACTCTGGTTTTCATCAAATCTCTCCATTAGCTAATTAAACTTGAGACAGCAGCAGGAAGATAACCCAACAAAACCAAACAAACCTGGATAGTTTTTCTGCCACTTTCTGCAAAGTGATGAGTTCCAGTGCTAATGCAAGGGGTGGAGAAGACCACACAGCTGGGAGCACTGGGGAGATGAGCAGGGGAAGGAAAAGAGCAAGTCCTTCCCTTTTTTGGTGGGAGACTGCTATGAGATCAGCTCAGCTGCCTGGGAAATTACAGTCTAAGAAATCAAAGAAAGTTTCCAAGGCATTTGAGGCAGTATGCTTATCTCCATTATCTTCATGCTTCCCAACTCGGTACATCAGATTTGTACCCAAAATAAACGTATAAACCAAAGTAACTGAAATTGATTGTTAAGCAGCTCAGGCACCAGCCATGCCCTCCCCTACAGTACCGCACTATGGCAATTCCAAGACTGGAGGGTCGGCATTAATCCAAGATAGAACTAACACTTTTCCTCTTGTAAAATGTACCAAACCTCCATACAGGCAGGGGCGCGTTTGGAAGATACTGAACAAAGACTGGCCTCTTAAGAAGGACAAAAGGATTGGGTTGCAAGGGCCGGTTAATGCAGATCAAGGAGGAGCAAGTCCCTGTTGGAGAGGTATAAAATCTTAGGCAAATTTTCCCCTGACGCAAGTTTGACAGATATTCCACATTCTGAGTTCCCAGGCATGGGAACACGAACAAGCGTGAAGAAGTTTGATTCTGCTTGTATGCTTTTTCCCTCTAGTGTAAATGGAGAAAAACGAAAGCAGGAGCTGCGGAGAGTGAACCAGAACCGTGCCATTCTGGATAGGATTACAAAGTCCCAGCCTCAGTATCAAGTTCAGCGATGGCATGAGGATTGGCAACGAGCTGAAAAATACATGGCCAACATTGTGAGATATCCTCGTGGGTGGTGTAAATCACAAAGCCGAAAGGTAGCCCTGAGCTTCTGTTCTTTCCTTCCCGGTTATTTCTGGATCGGAACTGCCCGTAGAGCGCATTTCACTGCGCTTTCGTGCTGGGGATTAACCGCACGTGGCAGCCAGCCGCACAATTAACAGCCTTTCATTTACACAGCCACTCTTATCAAATGAATCCCAGACCGCTCTTCAGGCTTTATTAGGTGATTTGTAAGTGCTGTAGTTTCTACAATCAGACTGTCCACCATGGAGAGACAGCGCTTTCAGAAATAAATCTAAAAATAATTAAAAAAAAACCCCAATGGCTTACCAGTTCCCTGAGAGAAACAGTCAACCACTGCAGCAACATTTAAGGTGACCAAGTGGGCATATGTATTGAGGGCTCCAAAACGTACGCTGGCCATTCTGTGCAAAGTAACCAACTTCTTATTTTCTTTAGTAACAGAGGTAAAGAAAACAACAGCAGAACAGCTATATGAGGTATTGGCAAGTTTTCCCAGAGAAAGAAAATTGACTGTCCTTAATCCTTCCATGTCCAAACTCCCTGGCTTTGAGCCCGCTAACTCACAAACTCCCAACTTTCCTCCCAAACAAAGCAGAGGGAAGGTGCAGCACTGCCCACCGGGCAGAGAGTTGGCATCAGCTCTGCCTTTACCCATCCTCCCTATCACCTTGAACTGCCGGGCCTCCACAGTCGTGGGTCTTCATTTGGGAGGTATGTCCTCTGTCATGCAAGACTGATTCAATATATATGGGTGCGACTCATATTCACTATATATATATTCCCTATATTCACTACCTTACCTACTACCTCCAGCCTGAGGCCACTGAAACAAATCTTTTTGAGGTCTGTATTTTCTGAACGTATGTAAAAAGATTTTCAAAGATGTAGCTCATCCAAATCTGTCTGAGTCTTTGGAGAACAGTAAGTGGTATTTCTTTTATCCCGGGACTATCCTTTTGCCAAATCTTTGGTCCCAGTTCTAATTCCAGAGGATTTGCTCAGGAAAGGCAAAGCACTCGAAAGAAAAAGCAATAAAAATTATGGCACTGCAAACAAGAAACAACCTCTCCCCAACTTCTGTCTGGAGACAATTCTTGAGTACAGCTATATCATTTTTACTAAAGCTTCCCAAAACTATTCAGTCTGAGGCAGAAAGCAAATATAGAAAGCTTCAACCCAAACAGTTAAGACTTGACGAAGAAACATGCAACTAAAAGAGAGGCTTTGATAATGGAAAATACTAGGCAGCTTTAATTGCTGTGGAGGTATCATTACAAACCAAAGAATTATATTAAAAATAGTAAGGTTGTAAAGCCAGGCCCTTCATAGTCAGAAAGTACCAAAATTATGGCAAAGTAAACATACCCTGCAACCTTCCCTACAACGACTGTTAAGTCTGGGCTCTGTAATTAATAGGTACTAGAACATCTTTAAGAAGTAGTCACTAGAAAACACCTTTTTCCAGTCTCCCTTTCAGAAATGGTTGAGCCATTTTGAAGGACATTTAAAAGACAAATAAGCAAACCTGATGCAGATACCTGCCACAGACCTCTTCAGGTGACCCAAGGAAATCCAGTAAAGTTACAGCTGAAAATTGGCTCAGTGGAAGTATTTGGCAAGATCTGCAATAACTTGTGCTACTGGGTGATCCCTCTATGCTTTTACAGTTCACCTGACACCAGCCCATGGTCAACCTCAATAAATGACAAGTCATGCTTCTTCCATCAAGCATTCTTCTGCTCTCCCCCTGTTGCAATTTAAAGCTTTTTAGTGGTTACAGCTATGCTATAACAGCAGGAGAAAGTGAGAACCTTTTTTATATAAGGACATTATTCACTGATCCCAACTGAAGAAACGATTTATCTGAGCCAGCCTACCCACTGGCCTGACCGATGGAAATTGTTCCGACTCTGGTGGCTCAGGCAGTTCTAATAAATGAAAGAAAGGAAGAATTCCCTTCCTTTGCTCTGGAAGGGGACAGCAGTAGTATCAGCAGCAAGCACTTGTCACCTTTCTTTGCTAACTGAGCTTTGGTGCCAAAGGAATAATCCTGAAAACAAATCATGGAAGGTTGGAAAATCAAGGTAGTGACAGGTTCTTTATTCTACATATATTTATATTGATTTCTCTTTTCTGGCAGGAAGAACAATTTAAAAAACAAACATCTAAACAACACAGAAAAAGAGAAAAGCAACTGAAACTAGAAGGTGTGAAAAGTAAGAGGAAGGAAAAAGAAAGAGATCATGTCCACCATGGAACGGGAAAGAAGAACTAGAACAAGACAGAGTTTCAGAAATAGCGTTATTCCAGTAGTCTCCTGTGAAAGCAATTTAGAAAGTAGCAAAGGGCTCTCACTCCCTCTTGGATAACGATGACATTTGGAAATTTTACTGTCCTCAGCCTTCTGCTTTGCCCTTATTCTGGAAGTCACTCCTTTCCTGGTGTGGTGGACCAGCAGAACAGAGGGGTTGCGAGCCCATTTTAAGATTGTGACCCTGTGCATCAGCATACCTTGATTTCTGCAGTTTAAGTTCAAATACCGCTGTTCCTATGCAGATGATAACTTCCAGCATCAGAAAAGACTGGACTTGTGAGGGTGGTAACCTTTTCAGCTATGCAGCTGAACTCAGCAAAAATTGTAAGCAGAAATCCAGAATGAGCTGGGGTACCTGGGAGAATCAGGTGGAAGGACTCATATAGTTTAGGATACTAGGGGTTTAAGTATTCTGTAAGAGTAAAGATATTAAAGACACTGTGTTTTCAGTACAGTGAAAAAAAACATAAAGCAAAATGACATAAAAGCTATTTCCCTTATAATTACCAACAAAACTTGCCTGGGTTCATAACTGCGAGCAAAGAAGGAGCCTAACTGGGAAAAGGACTGTAAGTGAGCAACTGTAACATAACTAATTGAGCTGATTAAGATTTGGGCTTTTTTCCCACATGACAATTTTCGTCTCGGTATCCAAGGTCTCTCCAGTGAGGACCAGTTGGCCGACAGTAAATACAGAGTGAGGGTGTTAGAAAAACTTTGAGGCTCTCTGAAGCCTCTGAGCCACTTGCCATGAACAAGGGAGAGCGCTCGGTGGACTAATGCCCTCCCACCACCGCAACACTTCTTCTTTACTCATGATTTTATGCAGTGCTTGTGTCAGTCACGGTAATTGGATTCACAGAGTGAAAATACTGAAAATAACATAAAATTTGTTTCTAGCTTCCCTTTTGATGGGATTTAGCAGCTTGAAATGAGGAGAAACAGCACCACGTGACCCATCAGCTCTCTGCATGTTATCATCTGCCACGCTTTTAGACCATCATTGATCTATACAGTTCAGGGGACAGACGCTTCCGTTCTGAAATGCATGTTCTATATTTCTTGTTTTTTAATTACACTTCTTCAAAAGAAAATGTGTATTAAAATCACAAACTGGTCTTAGCATAGCCAAGCGGGGTAGCAGCAGTTCTCTCAGAAGAGGTATCAGTCAAAACCAAGCATTGAACCAATATCAGCTCTTGCTTTATCTGAAGTAGAATTTCACCTGTAATAATTTTGGAGGCTGCCAACTTTCCAAGCAGACACCCCAGCAATAACTATTTACTTCCTGGCACTGGTAAATGCTTTCTAAGACATTCTCTCCTTTCTCATTTGCAATATGGATCAGTGAATAATGTTTGAAGTGCTAATGATGAAAACTTAGTTTCTGAAGCACAGAAACTCTAAAATACAAGACTATGTCTTTATAGTACTGAACCGAGATTAGAAATAACAGCTACCATAAACACCAACCCTCCAGTACGTCAGTGACTCTGCTGTACAACTGTGAACTCCTGGCTTCAGAAAATTCACAGCTTCCCAGGGCAGGATCCCCAAACCCACCATGCTAGAGAGAAAAGCTTCACCGTCCCTAAGTGCCTGGGTCAAGAAGGAAAAAGGATTCTTGTTTGCCCAAAGCAATAGTGGGACTGGCCCAATGTTCAGCGGCAATATATGTCCTAGAGTGCATTGAGTATGCCCAGAGCCAGCGTAGAGGGGGTGACCCCCATGTGGTGGCCAGCCACAGGGCTCCGTGGCTGGACGGAGGTCATCTCAAGCCACCAGCCGTGATGGGAGAGTACAAGGACAGACAAACTCAGCCTTTGTTGCACACCTCTGTTACAGCAATCGCATCGGGCAAGCACACGTCAACTGGTCCCTCCAACAGTAGCTCGTTTCTAAAAGAGAGGTTATGCACCCTTTAACAAGAGCCAAAAAGACAGTAAGTTAATGAACCAAAACTTCCCTCACTATCAGAAGGAAAATGCCAGCTTGGCTTTGCTAGCAATCCTATTTCTTAAAGAAAATGTCCTATGCCTTTATGGCTGAAGTCAAACACCCCTGATGTCCCCCGCTTCATGTGGTTCCAGGTTGGATCATCAGGTCACTCTGTAAGGGGCCAGCTATCCTGAACAAGTTGCACCATTGAACCAAACAAAATTTGTGTTTCCTTTTCTTCTTTAAAAGCTTCAGAGTGGGATCATAATAACCTAAAATGTTTGACCAAATGCCACTTGCCTTACAAATAAGTAGAAATGTTACTCTCTTCAAATCCCTGGCTCCAAAGTTAAAACACTTTGCTACTGAAACACTGGTATGATTACAAGCTAATACTTGAAACAAGAGAGACCTGAAATACCACTACAAAAACAGTGCTAAGAGTTACAGGAAATGTGAATCTGAGGGTCAAATTCTGCTTCCATTTTCTATTGTAAACCCAGGTTAGCAGCCTTATCTGTACTGGAATTGCTGTGGATATAATAACCTTACATTAACAGACCGTGTCAAAAGAAAACTCATGATGAAGTTTTAAAGATGGCTGGGCTGAGCTTAACTACCAGCTCACTGCCATGGGAAACAAGAGGTCACTCTCCCCCTTTTACCCCTCTCCTTGTGCCCCTCTTCCATTCTGTTTGTCTTTCACCAATATTTGTGCTCTTTAAACCCTGAGCAAGCTCAGCTCCAGGATAAAAGTCACAAAGAAAAGCTTTTTTTCTTTTTCTTTTTCTTTTCTTTTCTTTTTTTTTAAGAAAGGAGAATAGTTTTCCAGTGGGTTAATGAGTTGAATCAGTTCATTGAAGATTAATTTAAGATTAAGGCCATAGCTGATGCAAGGAAGAAGTAAAGCCACATATTCCTTCAGTAAAATGGAAAAATGGTTACTCACTGCCTGGCAGTATTTAACACCAAAATAACTCTCCTAAGGGTCAATAGAAACACATGGAGCCCAGCAAAACGGTCGCAACTCAATAATCCACGTTGGTTACCATGGAAAAATTATGAATATATACACAATCAGGGTTTGTCCAAGTTAGGAATGACTAATCTGGTATTCACTACCACCCCCCCTTTTAACTGGACAAACACCAAGTATGAGTGTATCCATTTTATTATTTCTTTATATTTACCACAATAAAAGGAATATTACTTAAATATGCCTGAATTATCAGTTGTGGGGTTGTGGTGGTTTTTTAACATGGAGTTTTTAGGATTTCAGGAGAAAACTATTCACCTGGATTTCCAGGCCCTGAGTTTAAGTAAGAATAATGAGTTGAAACCACATTGCCTGCAGTTTAAAAAAATAAATCAGGCCTTCCAAAAATGTTGCATTTGTATTATTGCATTAAAAGTTGTGAAATCTTGTTGAAATCTGAATTGTGAATCTTTTTATTTGCTTTGCAGTCACAGAACATGCAAGGTTCATGTTTTCAAGTTTTCCTTTGCTCTTGCAAAGTTAAGAAACCTTCTTTTGAAGGGTTTTCACTTGATGCCCCAGCAGGAACTTGAATTTAAAAAAAAATAAAATAAAATAAAAAGAGAGAGAGACCACAAAAGTTGTAAGAAAACTGTAACAGTGAGGATCTCTGCTCCTTCCTAACACTCATGTTTCACTCTCCTTGCTAACTTCACTGAAGTCAGCTTAATTGCTCTATGTTTTAAATGCGTTTCTAAAAATAAATGGTAAGGTTTATTTAAGAAGGGATGTAGTATGTGTATTAACACATTTAACTTGTATGTGTTTAAATCAGCACAAAAGAAGTGCAAAGAAAGCAGCAGTGTCATGTAGCAGCAACTAGAGGTTACCAGGACAGAGTACAGCATGGTGGTTTGTTTAAATCTGTGGTTTATGCTGTTGATTTGTCCCTTCAGTATTAAAATGGCTTCATCTCTCCATAGACCCTACTGTGAAGGATGGAAACGCTACCTCCGCCATAGGTACGAGGAACTCTGGCATAAAGGCTACTGTCACATTAGTCAGAGGGTCCTATTTGCACCTGACTCCAAACTCACCATTTATATTTCAGGACAAGCCAACTAGATCAAGCAAGCAAAGCAGCTCAGGCATAAGAAGATTTTGAACTCTACTTTTAAATATAAATGCAACTGTTCCCAGCCACTTCTGCAAATTCAAGCACACTTACTTAAGTCTGTACACAGATAACCACAGAGTTCGAGGTCCAGGTTCACAAGTCAGTGAGAGGTTGGTGCTCAAAATATCATGTGTGGATGTCACTTCCTTGCCAACAAGAGGTCCAGTTACTCTTTTGCTTTTCTACAGATGAAAAGCCAGAGTCTGAACAAACATACGATCCACAATGTGTGGAAGCACTAGAGTTTGTTGGGCTACAGGAAGACACTGCGTAATTTGTCATCCTGAAGTATTGTTACAGCTCTCCAATTTACAAGCTAACTTCTGCTGGGACTTTGCAAACAGTACCTATAAAACCATACATGGGGGAAGATACAGGACATCAGGAGAAAGAATATCCCCAGGATGGGAACGAAGGAGCCCACAGGAAGGAAGATGGAGGTATGGTGGTTGCTGTGCTACCCTATCAGAGGGGCAGGTAATGAAAAACTTCCATGCCTGCTGTTGTTCCAGCCTTCATGCACCGTTTCTAACTGGAGCAACCAAAGAAAAGTTAAATGAGGAAGGAAAGCTGGAATGGAACATCCTGGTCACCTCCACATCCGGCATTGTCCTCTGTTTCCTTATTATCCAAATATAACCCAGATTTATTTCACTGTGGTATTTTCTTTTGAATCAGCAGATTCTTTTTTTTTTTTTTTTAATTAAAGCAAATCTTGCCAAAGCTGTAGGAAAACTTACAAGCTCAAGAAAAAGGGTAATGATTACTGCCATTATATATGTATGTAGAAGTGATATACTATGACGTCCTAGCAATTCACCTGCCTGAAAAAAAGAAAAAAAAGGAGGTAATATTATCAAAACCATAGGAAAGTAATAATTTTCTTATAAATATATATTTAAATAATGCTGAAATCCTTCTTCAGCCTACAGAAGCTTGACATTTACATACATTGTTAAAGGAACAGAATTAAAACCTTCGGTAAAAACAGAGATGCAGCTTGTGAAGTGAATCACAGCTACTTTTCTGCAGTGTTTTCTCATAACATTTTTTGAGACCATTAAGAATCTGATAAAAGCAATCCAGAAACAGATGAGAAAGATTTTTTGCTCTTTCTTACCTATTTCTTTGATGCCCATGACCAACAGAAAATTAATTTTGCATTCTGCATCAACCAGCAAATTTTGAGTCTCATTTCAATTTTAAAGCTTGTAGTTTTCTTCATGAATTAAATATGGCACCTAGTAACACAATGACTACAGTAAGGCTGGAATTTTAGTTCCCATAATACATTGATTAAACTCTGCCCTCAAGAGTTTCAGTTTTCAGTATGACAAAGGTTGCTTTGATTATCTCACATCTGCATTATCTATGTATTAGGGCTTAAGTACAGTGCCATGATTTGGAAGGCATGTGGAACCGTGCCTGTCATATATAATCTATACACATACGCACAAATCAAAGCCCATTGAGCTGGATTCCCTGGTGCCTCCCTGGAGCTCAGCTGGCATAGCTGCACTGAAAATTGGTCCCATTATTAGGAGACAATCACTTCTTGCCTCTGCCTTCCCCACCCCCTCCGGTTGTCCTTCATGGGGCCGCTTGCTGCGTCGTTTGTGAGCTGCCAGCGCTTTGTTGCGGTGACTGCGGCCTTTTAATTGCTCCTGCCACTTTGCTAACACTGTTGGAAACAGAAGCATTTGCTGGAACAGCGTATTATTGATAATTGGTTTAATTTGGTCTCCCCGTCTCTGCCAGGCTTCCATCCAACAGAAGCATGCAAAGCAAACCCAGCTGAGCTCTTTAACAGTCTACATAGCACAAGCTTCATTTCACTTCTAGACTCCTTAGCTTGAAGCTTAGCACAAATCAGAATACATACTAACAGGTTACAGTGCAAGAAAGTGCGGTCTTAACCAGGCATAGCTCTCATCTTCCAGAGGAGAACACACCTTGGATTTTGGGCCAGCTGCGACATAGCAAATGGGGTGCAGCCGTAGCTTGGACACACTTACATAAACACCCGTGAAAACACACACCGAAAGACAAGCGAAGAGGGTATAAAGCCTCAGGAAATACTGGTTACCCACTAGTCAGAGTCGCTGCAGCTTTTCAAGTTGATGTCTTTTGCGGCAGTTCAGTCTCCTTTTTGCTAAGCTTGTTCGTACAGCCTTGAAAGCAAGCTCCTTATGTGAACTTAAAGTTCAAATTACTTCATCTTTGCTGCCGTTTTAACCTGAGTTAGTTAGCTTTGGTTACCTGATTTGAGTTAAAGCTTAGACTTCTTAACTGTGTTTTACAGTACTGATACATCCTATATCACACTTCTAGAATATATTAGCAGCCATTAGCTAAAGCATTTCAGTATCACAGCTACATCCTAGGCTGGACAAAATGTGACTGATAGATTAAAAAACATGAAATGACACACAGGTTGGCAGACACACGATGAGGATACAGACCACCTGTCTGGTTCAAATTAATTGTCGGTGCAGATGTACATGGAGGCAGCTCTCTATTCATCGGATTAAGTTAGAACATCAGCTGAAGTGAGCCTTTCCTCAACTGTGAAAAATCAAAGTGATATTGGCAAACTCTTGATGGCATCAGCTAAAAATGATACAAAACACAGATGACATTATAATACTAGTCATGAAGACCTGCAAAAGTTTGCAAATCTTCAGATATGGGGAAAAAAAAAAAATTCATATTTACCTTTGCTGGAAAACATCAGACAAACAAAATTCCAGCAAACAGGTGCAAGTCCATTGAGCTAGTCTGGACTTGAATCAAGACTGATTTCAAGTACGTTAGAGATCAAATCTGAATGTTTTGCACAACTCGTTTCAGGCTTTGATTTTGTGAGCTGAAGGCAAGAGCCCATTTCCTCTATGCTGAGTGCAACTAATAACAGCTGTAAAATGGTGCTGGCTGCCTGACAGGGCATAATACTTTTATCCTCTGACCTTTCTGAGAAAAGGACCAAGGGTGGCATAGATGCACACTTGCACATTTTTTCCATCATATAACATGTTATCCTGATGCAACTAATTATTACACTGTAAACACAATTTTATTTTGATGTTTATAATTTCTCAGAATAATAAACACTTTCTGCTACTGAGTTTGTAAATACATACACTTTGTAAAAATCTTTCTTGTAATTCAGTCTTCTTATAAGGACAATATTTTGCATGCTGTGTTACCTCCAGTACCAGAAGTAGACATTAGAGTTCAACATACTTGGTCTGTGTGTTCTGTGCAATGAACATTCTCACTACAAGATACATGGCCTCTATGCCAAACCCCCTTGGAAGTTGTGGGAAAAAAAAAATATCTCAGATTTGGAAGTTTGAATTAGATGCCCAAATAAAATATCTTGTTTTCAAAGACACCCAGCATTTCCAGACGAAAAGCAAACCAAAAAAATCAAGCCTTCTTTTGTTGGCTGTCTAAATATGGTTCTAGATCTTAATTAGATAATCAAATTTGAATTAAAATGTTTGCCTCCATTTAAAAAATGTTGTTCATCTGACCACACTTGTAATGGCAAACAGCTCAAGCCACTAAAATCAAAGGGTAGGCTAATTGTATTAGGTTAAAGCATGCAAAGACTTGACTTTACAAGCCCTTCACACAGAAAACTCCCACTGCTTACAGGATCAGGGCCTTACATGGAGATCTGAGACCTTCCTAGTTCTTTCAGTTCTTTTTTTGATGCTGCAAGAGCTAAGTTGCCATCTGGCACAGGCTTGCAGCAGCTGCATGAAATAAACTCAAGCAAACATATTGGCACAGGTGTGATTAACAATTAGAGGGGCCAAGTACTGCATAGTAATTTATCTAAACAAAAGCTCGTGGAGAGTCCGCACCTCTGAGTACACGTCACATCCCACCTTTTCAGCTCTAGAATTTATTCTTCAACCTTAGTGGTCTGGAGAAGGCTTCATCAAATCACTGCTCCCAAACATAGCGGGGTTAAACTTTTAAGATGAAACTTTTCCCCTTAAACCATGCATGGTCTGGTTAACATATATGTGTATCTCACTAAAAAAGTTCTTTTGATAAGTTCAGTAAAAAGCTTGGATTTTTCTAGTTTACTTGAATTTACTAGTACTTTTAAAGCTGCCCCCCCCAATAAGTGTTCCGTTTAACATGAAATACAATTTGGCTCAATTATGCAACTGAAGAAATAAACTTATTTGCACAGAAGAAAGCAATAAACAGTTCACAATTTGCAAAAGTTATTTTAATGGCCTTAGAAAGACTGGGAAATTACTAAGTATAGTTATATTGTTCATAAAAGTGACTGGGATCTTTGTAGATCTTTCCATGTGTTGAGCAAATCTCTCAAATAGAATTATTGAAACATTTAGGTTGGAAAGGACCTTTAAGATCATTGAGTCCAACTGTTAACCTAACACTGCCAAGTCCACCACTAAACCATGTCCCTAAGCACCACATCTATATGTCTTTTAAATACCTCCAGGGATGGTGACTTCACCACTTCCCTGGGCAGCCTGGTCCAATGCCTGACAACCCTTTCAGTGAAGAAATTTTTCCTAACATCCAATCTAAACTTCCCCTGGTGCAACTTGAGGCCATTTCCTCTCATCCTATCACTTTTTACTTGGGAGAAGAGACCGACACGCACCTCACTACACCCTCCTTTCAGGTAGTTGCAGAGAGTGATAAGGTCTGCCCTTAGTCTCCTTTTCTCCAGACTAAACAACCCCAGTTCCCTCAGCCGCTCCTCACAGGACTCGTGCTCGTGCTCTAGACACTTCACCAGCTTCACTGTCCTTCTCTGAACACACTCCAGCATCTCAATGTCTTTCTTGTAGTGAGGGACCCCAAACTGAACACAATATTCGAGGTGTGCAGCCTTCCCAGTGCCGAGTACAGGGGGACGGTCCCTTCCCTAGTCCTGCTGGCCACACGATTCCTGATACAAGCCAGGATGCCGTTGGCCTTCTTGGCCACCTGAGCACATGGCTGGCTCACATTCAGCTGACTCTTGACCAACACCCCCAGGTCCTTTTCTGCTGGGCAGCTTTCCAGCCACTCTTCCCAAGCCTGTAGCGCTGCATGGGGTAGTTGTGACCCAAGTGCAAGACCTGGCACTTGGTCTTGTTGAACCTCATACAACTGGCCTCCACCCATCGATCCAGCCTGTCCAGATCTCTCTGTAGAGCCTTCCTACCCTCAAGCAGATCAACATTCCTGCCCAACTTGGTGTCATCTGCAAACTTAGTGAGGGTGCCCTCGATCCCCTTGTCCAGATCATTGATAAAGATATTAAACATATATTTATATGTGGAGGAAAAGACAGTTTCTCTTTACATCACAGAAGTATGTTCTTCCTAGGCTCCACAGGAGGAATTTTTATCCCATGGAAGTGAAATGCATAGCTCTTTTAAAGCCCAGCTACTTGTGTCTTGCTTGCAGAGAGTGACCATGTTAATTTGACTGTGATGAACATGTGAAGTTCTAGAAAGTGGTTGTCAAATCCTCAGTTTCCGCAAGGCTAAACAATTCAACTTAGTTGAGTCCGTTAAGACTGAAAGCCCAGATACCAGACTGAGTTCATTCAGAAGAAAGCACAGGCTGTTTAGATTTGAGAGATCGGATGGGAAGATAGAGGAAGCTGCCCCATGTGCGTGGTTTTCTGTTTAGACAGGGCTACCAACTCTACTCCTTTCATCTCTCACCCTGCTGCTTTGAGGATTAAATTACCACAACTGCACACATGCAGTGACCATTACCTGTGATTCTTGTGCAGAGCAACCCTGCTCTGTACGCACAATGAAACCATTACCCAGGCACATCAGACTCACCCGTGGTAACTGACACATTTTGGACACTCGGAGTTACCGTGCTTACTCAGCACAAATATATGTCCTTGAGCAGTAAGCCTGGAGTACCCTGAACATGCACAAGGCCTAATGCCCATCCACAATCAGTATCACAAATGCAATAAGTCTCGCAAGTTCCTACCGCGCTGTTGAACAGAAACATAAGCAAGGCATGTTAGCTGGGTCTGCGTCCCGAGTGTCCAAGTAATTTACACTGCCAGTAGAAAATGCTGCCAGAGGCGCTGTGAGTCAGGGCATCCCTCCTAACAATGAACACAAGAAAACAGAGCATCTCTGAGCAGGTCCTGCCTCCCAGACCTTTGGGTCAGATTGTGATAATCCCAGTGCAAGAGAGAATAATTTACAGTTTGGTCCAATGAGCCACATAAAGCTCAGTGAGATCCCCTGTTCCCAGCCTCAGTCCTTTCCTATCAGCCACTGCCAGGCAGGAGGATTGGAAACAGAACAGCATGCAGAAACTGGCTCTATGGCAGCTGGGAGCTTTCCTCCTCCAGGGGAATTCCTTACTGGCCATTTGCAATCACAACTCAATCCCCTGCATCAACTGAAAAATGAAGACTGATAAACTAGAGAACGTTGGTGATGAGAGACAGAACCTGGGACCTCGCTGCAAGTCGCTCCTCAGCTGCACAGGCCCTCCCTCCAGCCATAACCTTCTGGATCTGTAAGATCTCCAAGCAGGTTTTGGTCAAGGTCCAGGTAAATATGAAGATTTGTACGCACCATGAAGTCAGTTGAATGATGTCCAGTCAAGAAGTCAACAGGTCTTGGCTTTCCCAGAACCAATGTGAGGCATAACGCATGCCAAAGGTGAGTCAGTTAGCAAAAGTAACACATACCGAGGCCGGTTTGCTGTGCTACCAAAAAAGTGCATTAATCTAGAGGCTAGAACAATCAAGCCAGCAGTTAGGAAAAAAAGTACCTCTTAAGACTCATGCCAAACCAACAGAAATGCCACTTACATTCTACAGCTAGCATCCAAATAACTGATCACTTTTCATCACGAAGAAACATGTTGCTATTGCCCAAGGCAAGCATAAAATCTACTAAGGAACCAAATGGGAACAAATGAGATATTAAGCCTGAACTTGACAAGCAACATTCCAGTTCCTGCCATATTTTTTGGTGAGGTGTGTATTAGGAAGGCAGATTATTCTATGGAATTTGTTACTTTTCTGTGACATTTATTTAACTGTAGCAAAGTGCAACCCAGAAGATCAGGACAGGATTTCTCTCTCTGGCCTTTGAAGGACAGGTAGGGTGGCCTAGGTTAATATACGGAGGAACGCAGCTTAGGGTCTCTCTTGACTTTTTTTATTTATTTTGGCAGAGAGGGATGAGCAGGTATGTATACACCCATGCATACCTCCTTGCAAGTATTGGGAGCTAGGATAAATTGAGAAATACTACAGGCAGAAATGAAATTAAGCAATTTTAAAAGTGTGTTAACACAATGATCATGGGACCTGCTTTGAAAGAATATGTTGTACAAGAACATGGTACTTACTCTTAGCCCAGGAAAAATTTCAGCTGTGGTACAAGCTCTTTTGTTATCAATATGAATAGTGAAGTATGCTGACATTTTCTTCACCAGCTCTTAGGTAGACTCTAATAAAACAAGCTAAATCATTCCTATGGTAAAGGCAGCTAGTCACCACAGCTCCAATAATGTTACTTCTCTGTTTTCTAAAAGCAGTGGAAAAGTATCCTCAGCTTCTGTGAGCACAGTGAATTAAATTGCTAAGGGATTACAGACTAGCAGCATTTCTAGGACCAAATTAATCACACATACCTCCATTCACTCTAGAAGGTCCCTGGGCAACTTTTCCAACTCCTTCCTATCTATAGTGAGAGCTCAGTGTATTTCTCCCTCCTCCTGTCATGTTTGTTTCTCCCAACAGCGTTGCTTCTTTCCTGTCTGAAGACAAGTAGTTCATGGTGTTACATCAAATTCTGAGCACAGGTGAGTTAAGGGTCCTATAAACCATCCATCAAAACCAGGTTTTTGCTCTGCAGACATTTGTGGAAGTGGTTGAAGCTGTGATTGCCTCTCGTTTCCAATCTCTAATGCCCAGACCATTACAGTTCTGCCCACTGATGCCTAAAACATTCCCTAAAATATTTGCATTGATTAGACATAGCTTTTAAAAACTAATACATCCAAGCTGACAGACAGATGATAACAACTGTGCGGCCTCACAACCTTGACCAGCAAACAAAATAAAGGCATCGTAGCAAAGCCTTGCTATAACTAGTTGCCACAGTTTCAGCTTTCCTCATAGCAACAATCACAGATTGCCACACTTTGGGGCAGGGCTCCTTTTTTTCCACTGTTTATTTAATTTCAGTTTGGAGATGTCTAAAATCAGAAAAAAAAAGTCAGCAGTTCAGCACTCAAGGTTGCAAAATGCCAGGACCACCTGAAGCTTCCCATATCAGCATTTATACAAGGTGCCATTCTTTCATCCTCCCCAGTGCTGAAGAGGAACAGAACAGACAGGAGGAAAATATTGCTTAGGAGCCCCTTGCCTGACATGTGCAGCAAGCACATACTCCTGCGTTTTGTAAGCAGACCTGTCAAGTCTCGTGCATAAAAGTCATTCAGCTGACCTCTGTCTCTATTTATCACAGTGCACCAGCAACTCACCTACTCCAGACCAGTGGTCCTGGAGCAGCAGAGAGGTGGTTGCACTGTAAAGCAGCAAAGGCTGTGCCTCCCACTAGGTCTCTTCCCTCCCTTCCTCCCAATACACAAGCCAAAAGGACTCATGCTGGAAGAGACGCTTTCTAAGGTTGCAGCTTTCCCCTGCAGTACATCGTGATCGCATAATATGATATTGCTGAGGAAAGACATACAACCCAAAGAGGTGTGCCCTCACAGTACAAGCCAGTGCCTGCAGCTTCACACACTGAACAAGATGAAAATAATAAAGGCTATAGAAAGCTTTCTAATTTCCCATGCAACTCAGGACAAAGACTTGAGGCTGATGCAACTCTCATCTCTCATTAATCTAAAAAACAAGAGGAGGTCATTTTCAAACTTAAAATATGTGTGAAGAATTCATTAATCGCTGTTAAAAAATAAAATACCCAAGAAATAGGGCTCTGTCTGCTTAGCCATGCCAAACAGGAGCTGAAAGTACCGGTTCTGCAAGAGGCATCCTCAGCCCCTGCTGACTAATTTGACTCTGTGGCACTTCAAGTACTGCGCAGTGGTTGCTGTTTGGTTCCATGAATCTAGACTGAGACAGGGCATTTATCTCAGTTTGCTCATCACAAAGAGACTAAAACTACTTGTAAGATCATTGCATGCTGTGACAAATGAGCGTGGAAGAGTGCAAAACACAAGTTATGCCTCTCTAAAGACTGCTCATAAATCAGAAGATACCCCCCCCCCAGTTAAGTCTTCGTATCCATTTGTTTATTTTCCTTCCAGGTGAAATAAAATAGCCAGAGAAATAAAACACGGCCAAGTCTTGGAATGGTCAATATATGGATGTGAGGAACACAGGTTCAGTTTGTAAATAAACTGCCCCAAGACTCATTATAATCACGTCTCACAGTGACCTCTAGTGTCCTTCGGCAGCATCTTTGCTTTTTCTTGGGTGTTTGTTAGGCAAAGAATATCCAACAAACCAGACTGAAATGAACCTGCCTTTATACTGCAGGACCGAATCAATGCTCAACCTCTGTCGCGGATGAGTGAAATGCACTTCAGTCGAAAGAGAGAAGCAGCAATGCTGCTTACCTCAATGTTTTATTGAGGTAAAATAATAGTTTGACAGAGTTCAATAAATTTGATGTAATTTAACAAAGTTCAACAGTATTTTAACAAAGTTCAGTAAGTTTGATGGCAAGGTTC
>NW_010972931.1:3272413-3272655 GCF_000737465.1 Haliaeetus leucocephalus
TGCAGTCCAGCTGCAGTACAGGGAGAGCTCAAATTGGGCCCATCCTGATAGTAACATTTATAGAGTGAAGTAGCTGGCTGCTAGTCAATAGTATAGACAAGCTAGATGTCTTCGGTTTAGCTACGACATCTTGTTCTGTACTTTGCTTATCACGCACTTTTGGGTTTCAAAACCACCTTTTGAAATATTTTTCGAGACACCTTCACTCCCTTGTACCTGAGCCAGGGGCTTTCCAGCTCACA
>NW_010972931.1:3273536-3335548 GCF_000737465.1 Haliaeetus leucocephalus
CTAAATAAATAAATAAACAAAAGAATGAAAAAACATTTTTTAAAAAAAGAAAAATTATCAGAATTACCTATTCTACTGTGTATTTTACTTTGGTACTTACATAGCAATTTGGATCAATAGAAGAGTTAATTATATGACACATTTCAAAAAATCACTACCTAATACATATCTCCACACATTTATTAGACCTATAGTGGAAAATAAACTACAAATGCCATCCTGCTTTAAAACAAACAACGAGAAGAGAAGAGAAGAGAAGAGAAGAGAAGAGAAGAGAAGAGAGGAGGAGAGAGGAGGAGAGAGGAGGAGAGAGGAGGAGAGAAGAGAAGAGAAGAGAAGAGAAGAGAAGAGAAGAGAAGAGAAGAGAAAAGAAAGAGAGAGAGAATACACAATAATGGTTATGAAAAAGAGAAGTGTTTTCACTCTGCAGGTAACTACTGAAAGCTCAAAACACCTCTGAATCTCCCAGTGTCATTTTCCACTTAGACTAAGGATCAATTTCTATGTTTTCAGTTTTCCAAAAGACACCAGAAATTCACACGCACAAATCCACCAGCTATTTCAAGACTTGTACAGTAACACTAGAGGGCAGGAGAACAGCTTTTAAATCAAAGTCTTGCAATTTCAGCAGTTAATTTTCATCTAGCTAAAGGTGTGTCGAGGAATTCCTCTTTCATAAGGGAACAAAATGGAAAGAAGGTATTTTTGTTCTTATAGACTACTCACATCTGCTAAAAGTATAATGATTTTTATTCCCAGGTACTAGCACAAGCTGTTCTTCAGATTCACTGGCCTTCCTTCCCCATCCATGTGCTGAGGACCATCAGGTTCTGCTCTCACAACTAATTTCCTTGATACAGACAATCAAGATGAACAGCCTCTCCTGGGTCAAAAGTATCTCTGACTGTTGTACAAAGAAGATGTGATCATATTTAGCCTCAGTGAGAATTAGTGTATTTCACCGAACATAATATTTCACAGAATCACAGACTGGTTGAGGTTGGCAGGCACCTCTGGAGGTCATCTTGTCCAACCCCCCAGCTCAAGCAGGGCCACCGAGAGCCAGTTGTCCAGACAGCTGTGGAATATCTCCAAGGACAGAGATTCCACAACCTCCTTGGACAACCTGTGCCAGTGCTCGGTTACCCTCACAGTGAAAAAGTGTTCCCTGAAGTTCAGATGGACCCTCTTGTCTTTCAGGTTGTGCCTGTTGCATCTGGTCCTGTCACTAGGCACCAGTGACCACAATATTTATTTATTTATAAGATGCAGAGACATGCACAACTATCTGTCATATCAGAGCATTTTTTAATCTGCAAGTTGGCACTACAACAAAGAAACCAAAACCAGTTTAGAACCTCAGGTTAGGAACTTCTGCAGTAGCCAGCACTATCTTAAAATGGGAGTGCATAGGGCCCCCAGAACAAATCACAGGCTCAATAGTCAGTCACAAGAAAAAGCATGCTCAATTCTCACTCCTACATGACACAAGTGTCTAGGGATGCAAGATGAAGAGGGGATTCACACCATGAGCACAAATCTGTCAAAATGCAAATGTGATTATGCAAAATACCAAATGCACCTGCAAGAACAGTTGTGGCAATCTATCTAATATTTAGATAACACGTGAGTTTTTGTCTACTTGTCGTGGGAACATGTTCTTTTTTTTTTTTTTTTGGCTAAAAAGTTTCCATGAAATGGTGAAGTGCTTCTCTGACATGCATACTGATGTATGGTTCAGTACGCAACGTTCAGTATAAGGACTGCAAAGTGATTAAAGCAGTTTTGTTATTTTGGAAGATAAATAAATAAATAAAAATAAGTCCTGGCAAGAGATTCAAGGGATTAAGTTTAGCATCTCAGTAGAGCAGATGATTAGTCAAAAATACTGTTTTCATCCTCTGAAATTAAATTCTCATCCATTTCAGCAGAACAACGAAACCATACAAGAAAATAGAATCTGCATATACTGTTATCATCACGTCTTTGAAAACCTATAAGCTTCAGAGCAACAGCAATGATAGGAGCTAAAAGACAACCTTCAGAGGGTAATGATAGTAAGAACAATAAACATGGGGAGGGAAAAAAAAGGCAACAAAAACTCATTCCAAAGATGCTACAAAACTGCTTTTCAAGGAAATCAAAAGTTGAAGCATACATACTTACATTCATTTTAGCTATTTTCTGTTTCGCATGTGTTACATCTCACGCAGCCATTGATTCCATTTCTTTATAGAACTGAAGGATACAAGTGCCAAGGTATAACATCGTGGTGTACGAAGGCTGCATCTGTCTGGTACAGTGACCTGAGAAAAGCAAAAGTTGTTTTCTGTATATGATTCTTTCAAACATTGCATCTTAGTAGCAAAATAATCAAAGTCCATATTTCTCTAAGAAGAAATGCCAACAAACTGGATTTCACATTAGCTAACCAGAAAACAAGTCATGGATTTTCTTGTCCATGCTCATGATGAACTACAGCGGTAAGCAGTCCTCTTCACAGTTAAGGGAGATTAATAACAAGCTGTACAGCTGCTCAAGCTACAGTCCGTGCAATACGTGTTAAGTCTCATAGTCAACAGATAAAGTTTTCACATTACTCACTACTTCACTGTCCCAAAGTCTAGAGAGCAAACTCTTAGCGAAGCAGGCATATTCTTATAATACACAGCATGCACATTTCAAGTAAACATTGGTATTTTTACTTCAAATGAAAAGTCAGACTGATCAAAACTATGCCCTAAGCCCCAAAGCTCTTAAAATATCGGAGCACATGTATGTTGCATTACTTATGGTTCATAAGCATGTTCTAGTCTGCTTCCTCCCTTCTCTTGCATCCAACTATCTGACTGCTTTCTGCTCCCACACCTGCTCCCATTCTGCTGTGTTGAACAGTAAGAGCTACCGTTATGGCATGCAAAATAATTTTTTGGTTCCAGATTGCTCTGCTGCAGCCCTGAGCATGAAAACATACATACACACCTGAGCTACCCCTCTACATCTTTCAGTTCTGGGAAATGGGGAGAAGATATTTTGAAAAGGTCAGTCTGCTAAGTCCCACTACAAGGAGGACTTTACAGACTATTTTTGGAACCTAGATGCCCAGCACACGTGTAGACACACAGGACAGGATTCATGTCCCTAAACATGGGCATCTAGTATCATTTTAGGTATTACTGTGAACTCATCTGGCCTCCCAACCCCAGACCAGGCAGGGCAAGGCTCTTCAGCACACTAGTCCCATACAGATGTCACAGATACTCCACAGCAACCGAGATAATACTCAAATTTAACTACACGCCTACATGTGGAGAAATGAACCGAGGTCCTAGGGCAGACTCCATTTGATATTAAGATACATACATTTGTGTAACTATGAGATAGGTGCTTAAAATCTCATTCGTGTCAGTAGAAATCTAATTAACACAATCAATGGAGTCCAGAGAGCCAGTCAGCTCCCCCTAATGCAGACACCTGGGTTTGGTCAGCTGAATTTTTTTTTTTTGCTCCACTGACAACAGAAACTTCTAGGAAAATGGCAAAAGCTAGACTGATGGCAAAGCAAGCCAAGAGCATCTCATCTGCCTCCCAGTACATCTAGCTTGGCTCACCACCTTTACTATTTTTGGACTATGGCTACATAAACACCTCAAGAGAAGAGGTGTATTACTTTGCATACTGGCCAACATAATCAATTCAAGTGCTTCTCAAGAGAAATCTAAGGGATATAACATTTAAAAGAAAATCTTAATGAAGCAGAAAATAACTCTTAGTGCTAAGTCTTACTTCTACACATACTCATACAATTTCTTTAAACTTACATAAAGAGGAGCCTAATTGTAATCAGTAGCACAGCTTTGTAATAAAAGTTGCCTTTTGTGGTGCAAATGTTTATTTCTTTGTCAGTATTAAAATTTATCCTGCAGGCTTTACATTTTATTGTAAACAGCATGAAGAAGCGAAAGAAAATTGCATTTTCTTCATTTCCTTAAAACATTTCCTCAAAACGTTTCCTCTTTGTTGGCTTCTGAGCAAGAAGGATTAAACATCCTTAAGCTCATCATTGGCATCTCCAATAGCCATAATGGAGTAATACTGCATGTATGAAAGACAGAAATGAGCATTAAAGAGACCACTCTTCTAAAATTAAACTCTTGGAAAAAAACAAAGCCAAATGTGATCTTGGTTATTCTGATACATTCAATGGGACTCACTCATCACCAATGAATCAAAACCTGCTGCAGAGAACAAATATTCTTTTTTTGAAGAAGAAAAGAACCAAGATTCTTTATGTTAGAAAAAAAGACCTCAAGAGCAATAGGTTTGTATCATCTAGATAACCACAGGAAGAAGAGTGTTCTACAAGCAGCAGACCCAATAAAGGCTGGTTTCTTATGGACTGAGCCACCTGCTCCCCCCAAACGATTTGCCAACCCCCGGCTTCCCTTTCTTCACAATACCTTCAGTCCCTGTCCTCCCATGTCCTTGAAGCCTCCTGACACATCCTCTGATTGCAATCCGGAGCCATACACACCCTTACTGGACTGCTGGCAGGCCAAATGGAGCAGATAACCACTTAGTTGAGGCTGCAGCCTTCCTTGGGGGAAAAGGGGCATTCATCCAGCTTGCTCTAATCTTGCCACTGACTTTCACAAAACTTGTAGGAACTAACTTGGCTATTGGAGACCTCTGTTTGCCTGTCAAACTTGCTTGACGGTGACTAACAGGATGAAAGATGTTGTGGAAGAGGCAGGACTGATTTACAGCACAGTTGTGCAAGCCAAGCTAAAATAACAGAGGCAAAAATTAAATAAAGACACTCAGTTTAATTGCAGATTGCTTTCTTGACAGCTTGTGCAGTTCATGGTGGGCAATCAAATAATAGGAGATCGGATACAGAAAGTAATGCCATGCTATTGAGCCTAGAAGTAGAAGAGATGATACTGTTTCTATATGAAAAGGCAGGAATTCTGTTAGATAACTGAAGAATGCTGTTGGGAGAAATGAAAAAGCCAATGGCTTTGCTTTCCATCCTTCTCCACCTCCGTGCATGCCATGGATGCTCCCAGTTGACCAAGTTCAGTCCATTTCCAGATTCACTTTTTTTAGACCCATTCAGAATCAAAATAACACCTTTTTTCCATCTCCCTACC
Organism: Haliaeetus leucocephalus; assembly: GCF_000737465.1. Classification (NCBI taxonomy): domain Eukaryota; kingdom Metazoa; phylum Chordata; class Aves; order Accipitriformes; family Accipitridae; genus Haliaeetus; species Haliaeetus leucocephalus. The sequence continues at coordinate 3,278,690 of NW_010972931.1, forward strand.
CCAAAGCTTAGCCATGCTGCAGGCAGCAGAGAGTGAGTCACACCATGGGAGAAATTCAGATATTCTGCCTTTGTAAAGTGGGGATTGCCAAGGGTTGCACCCTGATGGGTCTGTGGTACTTATACACAGGGTTGGAAACAGGAGTCCACGTGGGTTTGGGGTTGCAGGGATCAAGACGAAAAGCTTCAAAATGAGGGCAATAGAAAGTCACTCTAATTTTCCACTTACCTGGACAGAACAGCTAAGTTACAGGCTGTCTCTGAAAACTTCCCAGAAAGACTGACACCTGCTCCTGGTGCATTTTGGGGAACCTCTCCCACCTAAACACACTTCTCTGTTTCAGGGGCCTCACTTCAGTTAGAATACTCAAGCCGGAAACAAGGACGCTTTTCCAATTTCAAAGAAAAGTTTTTTTCATGTACTCAGAGTGAACTCAAAGTGAACATACCCACTTTGACTGCATCAGGTTTACGTGTGCAAGCATCAAACTGACTCAGAAACAGTAATTTAAAAGCAGCAGAAGGAAGCTATGTGCTAGTACCAGCATACAGTGCCTATAGGTATTTTTAGAACAAAAGAAAGAAAGAAGGTTCTCAATGTAGATAAAAATACAGAAATTTCCACAAAGTGAAGAAGTTTTAATATGACTGTGGAACCCTCCCCTTCCTCTCAAGATTTAAGATACTAGAGTGCAAATTTGTAAAGCAGTTTGTTTTAACTGACTCTCCATACCTTCACAGCTGTTATAAGTACTATTAGCAAAGCAGTAGGTATATCAACACCACTTAACCATTAGTTTTGCTCGTTACTAGTTTTGACTTTGAAAGAGAAGCTTATGTATTATTTGAAACTACTTAAAATTCAAGTTTTCTCCTGTTCACACCTAAAATAATTCTTAAGCTTCAACCGCCAATTCACAAAGACCTTGCTGTTCACAGCACCATGTGTCAGCTCTATGCATTTGCCCACATGCCTACATCGCTCCCAGTGAAGGAGCAAAACTTTGGAGTCTATCCATAAGGATGCTCTCTTTGAACAAGCAGCTACTTCACAAGTGGTGATATCAGAGCAGCTTCTCATTGCAGAAACAGGACTGGAGCCCACCTGAGCAGAGCCACTGGAACAGCACTGCCGTAGCCTCCCAGCATAGCTCAAGCAACCATTTCTCAGAGCTCCAGCCCCAGAAATAGCTCGCTCAGACGAGCTAACTTTTCAGGAGAACACCAGAAAGCAGCACATAACACACAGATGCAACCTGAGATGATGTACCCTGCTTTGACAACGTAAGAACTAGGTAGATGCTAATGTAGTAATAAGATACTCTGTGTGCATTCCTGTGCCTGTTTCCTCACCTTCATAGAGCGTTTCTTGGCCCCTCCAAGATCCTGCAGACCACAAGTCCTCTCTACGCTTCAGACCAGCTCCCTGTGACTATGGCTGCTCTTAACTGTCACCCATCCCCAACAGGAGCGCTTTCTTCTATTCCAACCCCCACACTTCCTGTGCATCTTTTTTTTCTTCCCCAGCCAAGACTTTTATCTTAGAGGTTAGCACCAACTCCTAATTTTTATATTTTATTTCTTTTTTTTTTCCCCCTGCATTTCATATTGTTTCAAACTCAGTCCCCTACTGAGGTATTTAAACTAAAAGAGGGTAGATTCAGACTAGATATAAGGAAGAAATTTTTTACAGTGAGGGTGGTGAAACCCTGGCACAGGTTGCCCGGAGATGTGGTTGATGCCCCATCCCTGGAAACATTCAAGGTCAGGTTGGATGGGGCTCTGAGCAACCCAGTCGAGTTGAAGATGTCCCTGCTCATTGCAGGGGGGTTGGACTAGATGATCTTTGAGGTCCCTTCCAACCCAAACCGTTCTGCAATTCTATGATATTTAAAATCATCTTGTTCTTGCTGAGTTCCTGCAGTTTGCTGCCCTGGTATCTCATGCTGAATAGAAGCCACTGAGCTCTGGTGAGTTACCATTGCACCTGGTCTAAGAGGGAAATGTGCCACTTATGAGCAAATTATGGGCTCCACCACTCAGCAGTTTCTAAATAGTATCAAAATCTCACTCAAACATCTTTTATTGTACATAGAAAGATCCACAAACTGACAAATACATGTGCTGTTAACTGTACTAATTTCAAAGAGATTTTAAAGCAACAGGTAGGATGAGTGCAGTGGTAGCGCTCGTAACAAGCCACAGGTTTCAGAGAACTGAAGGTACAAAAGCTGGATTGCATCCTCTCTTCTGCCACGGAAGCTATTTGGACACCTGAAGGTGTCTTTAGGGAAGTTGAACATGATGCTAACACTCACTACATAGGACCGTTGGATCTAAAGAAACCACTATCAAAAGGATTAGTCACTTCATTGTGCGATCTAACGGAAAGAGGAACAAGGATTTTGCTTTCCTCAAGATCTTGGTTACCAAAATGTGAAAAAGTAGCAGACCTACAAATGCAGCTGAGTAAAAAAAAGGCAAAATAAATGTATGTTTTACTGCAGGCATAAAATGAGTGTCTGCCATCTGCAGCACACTCACTCAACAGCGCCAGAGAAGAAACAGTCCCAAAAGGGTGACACGGTGCAAGATGAAAATCTGACCTAACTAATAACAGGAGGAAATCACTGAAGTAGAACAGTTTTACATCAAGGTGTAGCTACTGCAAACAGATCAAGACAGGGCGCACGGATCCATTTTTGTCAGATGAATACTGTGTGCTCGCGACCAGCTTGCCACCTTTGTGGCCTTCTCCACGCTGTAACTCTGACACAGCTTTTCCTCCTCCGTCAAAGCAAACGCAGAGGATTGCTCTTCTTGTACCGCTCCAAGATGCGTTGGCCAGCGTCTGAATTATTTCAAGTCAGGCATTTTAACGGTTTACGTTACCTGTTTTTCAGCAGTAAAAGCTGGCGTTTTTCAGGAGTGTCCTAGTGGATAACGCTTCCCTAATCTGCGTGACACCAAAAACGACTGGATGACGAAGGACTCGTAGAAAAACCTCCCGACGCACCGCCCGCCATCGCTGCGAAGTCTTGAGGAAATATCTTCACCTCAAGGCCACAGTGACCGAAGGGGTGTCCTGAGGGCAAACCGGTCTCTATAGGAGCCCTCACAGAGACAAACCTTCGCCTCAAAACTGCGGAGAAGAGTCTCAGAATAAATTTATCGGGGGGGGGTAGGCTTTCGCCTGCCTCCGCCGGCCCTCCGCGCTCCCGGAACGATGCGCTCGGGGCGTCGTTTCCGAGAGGGGCGGTGAGGGAAGGACGGGACGGGAAGGGAAGGAGGAGGGCGGGTTTGAGCGCGGTACCGCCGGGCAAGGCGCCTCGGCGGGCGGGCGGAGAGGCCAGCGCTCCCGGTTTGGCGCCTGGGGCCGCCTCCCCCCCTCAGCTTCACCCACCAGACCGCGGGGGAGGATGAACCTGGAGCGGCTGAGGAAGCGGGTGCGGCAGTACATCGACCAGGTGAGGGGGGGGAGGGAGGGAAGCGACCGTTGGGGTTTGCTGGGGAAGGGGCGGCTGGTCCCGCTGGGCTTTCCCCGGGGCGAAGCCCCTCACGGCCCGGCTCCCGGGGGGAGAAAGCAGGTTGTCGCAGCCTCGGTAGCCGGGGAGAGGGAGTGAATTTTGAAATTCTGCCCCGTTCGCCCTGGAAGGGGCGGTGGGCCGGACTCGCCGCCTGCGCGGTCTCCGCTGGGGCCTCCGAGCAGCGTGAACGGGGGATTTGGGTGGGTTTTTTTCCTCGTTTGGAGGAGGAGGAGGGCCGAGCCGTGGGAGCGGCAGGGCTGCCGTGTAGCGAAGGCGCTTTTGCAGGATCCCTCCTTCCCTCCCCGGCTGTTTCCCCGTCGGGCCGTGCTTACCCGGTGGTTATAGATGCCCGGCGTTCCAGCCTGCGACGCTGCTGTTGGAAGGGCGGGCTTGGGTTTTTTTTGTGGATGGATTCAGTAGGTGTGTTGCTGCAGGGCAAAAAAACCAAAAACAACTCGCAACAGGAAATGCATTAATAAATCAGATTAAGCATGGCGTGAAACTGCGCCGCTCTATTTCTAGTTCAAAGACTCGGTACTGGCACCGCTACTGAGAGAAACCCATCCCTTCAGTTAGCACAAAATCCTTTATGTGTGTGGCCAGCAAGTCTGAATGGAAGATTGACTGGGGACCTTATTTTATTTTGGTTTGCTGTGCTCATTTGAGTTAAACACGTTCACCAAGCTGCTTTGCCACACGGCTATGTAGGCACTTGTGCAGTTCTGAGGAAGGGGCGTCAGGAGGAACACGGGACTGCTTCTTCGTGTAATACAGTCAGCTTATAGCACTGTAGAACTCAACAAAAGTCATGTAGTGCCCTGTAGGCCTGGGTTATGCCTTTCTTTTGTGGTCCTGAGAGAGTTATTTAAACCTCGGTTCTTGTAGGCAGCTAATATATATGCGGGGCTTTGGTTTGGTCTGGTTTTGGTGTTTTGGTTTTTTTGTTGTTGTTTTGGTGCATTGTGGGTTTTTTCCTGGGAATGCAGACCGAAACCAAACTATTCTCTTGGTGATTTTGCTTGGCATTCTTAATCCTCACCAAGCAGAGAATGTGGGAACACAGGATAGAAGAGACCACTTAGGTCCTGGAGCGTGGTGCTTTGTGAGGACTAGAATACCATCAGTGTGCATTTTGGAAAAGTCTGCCAAACCTCTACTCCAAAAGCATAAAACAGTCTCTAAGATTGTAAACAAACTCCACAACCGTAGTGTTGCAGGAAAGAGCAGAAGTGATCAAGGCTTTTCTAGTGTTGCAAGCAAGTCCTTGCAATGGCAGGATATCTGTTAAATGTCCAGCAGATCCTGGGAAGCATGTTATGCCTCATAGCATGGAGAAGGATAAAAAGGAACAGCAGTAGCCCCTGCTGATCTTCTCAGAGAATAATCCCAGCCAATTCTACGAGGTTTTGCCTAGCACCCAAACCTGATGGCAACCTTAGCTGAGTTAGTGGGGTATACCTGCAAACTCTGCTTCCATCGGGTCTCTGGTTGCCACCAGTGTTCTCTATTTCACCCACTTCTACTGAACTGGCGACTTAACAGTGAAACTGTGTATTCAAGAATAAGGGGAGATTCAGGTAGGGACTGTGGTTTGTGTGCAGTTAAAGCGTCTTGACTGGAGAATGAAAATTTCTTAATCAGAGATGGTGCTGCTGAAGCTTCCTGAGGTAATTTATATGTCCTTTTTTTACGTATAGCATTCTCTTTCTTCTAAAACGTAGCGTTTATTTCAACTGGGAGGGATTCTTGCTACTTTTTCAGTGATAGCAAATCAATTAATGACCTATTGCCATACTTATGTAGCGCATACCTTTTGGTGAAAGATATCTGCATTTTATTGAAAATAAACAAACCACCCCACCTCAAATTACTTTTTTATATCCTTTAGAAGTTACAGTACTGGCCCTTTTAAACTATTTTTTTAACTTATAAAGATCTCAAATGTGAATCACCATTCATTAGAGACTACATGCATAAGATATTAAATGTGAATTATGTACAATATTATATTCAAATTACAATATTATATTTCAAAATAATCCAGGAAAGCTAACCCCAAATAAATACTAATTATTTCTATCATGCTTTTACAGCAGCAGTATCAAAGCGCCCTGTTTTGGGCAGACAAAGTAGCTTCACTGTCTCATGGTAAGTGGTTGCTTTTTAAATTGTCTTTGATTAACTTCTTTCTGATAGTGTTCTGTTTTGGTTTTGTTGTTTTTTTAAAGCTGTTTGTTTAAATGTTGAAGTTTTGAGTTCAGTGTAAAAGCTTTTCAGTTCCCACTGATCTTTTTTGAAAGAGACAATTCTGGGTTGTTTTTTTCTACTCTATGTCCAAGGGCAGAGTATCCTACAACTGCTACTTTTTTATAGATCTGTATCACTGTTGTCTCCTTCTCATGACACACCGGTAGTATGAAATTCTTTGTATTCACTGTCCAGTGCACTATCTAATGTCTTTAAAGTTAAAATCTGTTTATTTTTTCATTTTATTCTCTTACTGATAGAATTTATAAGTTGTTTATGTGTATATATATAAAAATAAAGCTTTGTAACTCAATAGGATGCTAGAATAGGGGAAAAATGCTTTTCTGGTGAAGCAAAAGTGAATATTCTGTATGGAAGTGTTTAATGATATATTATAAATTAATGGTTTATAATTTGTTCTTTTATTTTAGAGGAACCACAAGATATCTACTGGTTGGCCCAATGTCTTTACTTAACAGCTCAGTATCATAGGGCAGCACATGCCCTTCGATCGCGTAAGTTGGATAAGGTAAGTCATTTTATTCAAAGACTTGCTACTCTTATTCCACTTTTAAACCTCTGCTGCTAACCACAGTGACTTCTTCACTGTAAAAGGGTAAGGTTTATGGGAAAAGTGATTTAAAAACCTGCATAATGTAGTTTATCTGAACCAAGTATTGCCCTGTGTTCAATCAACCAGATTGAAACTGTTGTCCCCAGACAGGGTCACAGAAAAGAGAAGGGATCCAAGGATGTAACTGCAGCAGGTATGGGAAGGTGGAGTGTTGTTTCAGGTGTAGTTGTTTAAATTGTCCTTTGACTCTGCTAATGAGTGGTGAAGGCAAGAGTGAAGCAAGAGAGTTTAATAGTAGAAAAGTGTTACAGACTTAGTCATTTTGGTCAGGAAAGATTTTTGGAGGTGAAAGGAGCAAAATGGAGTCTAGCAGTGTAAGTAAACATGCTTGCTCTTTTATAACTAATATGTATGAAACTTCTCTTTCAGTTATATGAAGCGTGTCGCTACCTTGCAGCTAGATGTCATGTGAGTACAGGTTTTAACCTCTATTGGAGACAAACCAAACTAAATAAAAGCTGCATCTTGGGAAGATTAGATACGTGACAGGCAATGTAGGTGTCCATGTGCATTGGAATAACAGGTTTAAATTTTGTGACAGTTGATTTCATTCTTTAACCTTCAGTATGGTCACTGGAATATCCATTGTGGTACTATTCTGAAGAAATCCAACTGAACTTTTTTTCTAGGAAGGAAAATACCCCTGTAATATTTTGCAGGGAAAGAATGTGAACCATTTTTGTCTCCTGTCTTTATGTTTACATTTTTAATTGGTTGATTGTAGTCTGACCATAGGAGATGTGATTTATGGCTGTATAAATACAGTTAGCAGCTTTATACTTCTGCATAAAATGTGTTACATAAATAGTAAAATGCAGTGCTTTGACAGGACAACCGAATCAATTGGTAGATTAAATATAGCAACTTGAAACGGAATAATGTGCTCCTTATAGACTAAGGTGATTGTATTATTAAAACTTGTATTAACTATTTTTAGAAGCATATCTGCTTCTGCGATTGCGTAATGCTAAATAATAGATTTTTCTGTAGGTGCTAATTTTATATTTTTTTGCGTATTATAGATGACTAGTAAAATAGTTGACTGCAATTGTAAAATGACATACATCCAAATAAGAATAAGCGTGCATGAAAAGCCTGCTGATAAGCACTGGTTGCTATAATCTGTGCCTTTGAAATGTGACACTGTGTTTATTGGTGCTTTATGTACAGATGTTTCAAATCCCAACCTTGTTTTTTACATGCACATGTTTGGCTAGTATGCTGCAAAAGAACATCAACAGGCCCTGGATATTCTTGATATGGAAGAGCCAATCAACAAAAGACTTTTTGAAAAGTACTTGAAGGATGAAAGTGGATTGAAAGACTCTACCACAGACTGGGAGATGTCGCAATCCTCTGTAAGTGACATTTTTTAAACAAACGTTTTTATAATTGAGAGAAAAATGTGTCAAGTCAGGAAGTGATTTTACAGCTGTATGAATCTGAAACTCTGTTTAAGCTTTCTTTTTTCCATAACATAATTTTCAAAAATGCTGAATTGTTCTCCTTTCAGTCATTCATGTGTTAGCTTGCCTGTATGAAAGTAACTTGGTTTGCAAAAATGAAGAGTGCTTTTCAACAACTTCCCATAAATTATTTGCAGACACTTCGCAGGAAGTTCATGATCTAGCATTGGTTTTTAGAGTCTTTTAGCTCTATGCTGCAATTTCAGTCTTGATAATGTAAACTAACATTTCTTTCAATTAGGCTGCAGGTTCTGAGATAACAAAGCAAGTTTTCTTCTCCTCCAGTTACTTCTAATGAAATATTTCCTTAATCACTCAAGTGTTGTTCTCAGTGGGACATCTTTTGATCACACTTGAAAATTATGTGACATGTACGTAAAGTTTTTGAAGCTCAATGAAAAAATTCACTGTAGGCAACAGTTAAAAGGGATTGGTACAACGGATAGGCTAAAGAGTCTGTGAAGAGTCTTTACTTCTGGAGTTATGAACTGAAGTTTATTAGCTGAAACTACAGTGAAGGTGATTGACAGATGGCATTTTCCCTGTAAGACCGAAGTAGCAAAATGGATTAAATCATCAGTATGAACTGATTTTGAATGCTGGTATTAATGGGCTTAAGGGAGAAGCAGATTAGACTGAGTTACTGTGGTGCACCTTAATGGGAACATGTAAGCTACCACTGCAAGCAAAGGAAGAAGTCCTCGGCTTCGGCTGTTCATTCTTGCTACCTGTTTCATGGTACTCTGGCCCAGGTATTTGTGTGGCTGATAACTGAACTAAATTGTGAAAACTATTTTGACTGAAAAATAACCCAGCCAAAAACCTCAACTTCATCAGTCCTTGCCTTCACAAATGCTTGTGGTAATGTAGTTCACTAATGTGAGGAAGGGTTTGGTTTTCCAAAGGAGAGAACTACTGAAGTGGGTACTGCTACAAGAAATTTTAGATCAAACTCCTCTTTAGGAACGTGGCGTTTTCAAACTTAAACTTGATTAGCTTGCACAGACAGTAGTTACAGGGTAAGAATGACTGGTCTCTGAGCTGGTAACAATATTACCACTTTAGCAGCCCCCTGGGGTTTATTAGTTGTTAATGCAGCTATATTGTTTAGTGTTTGGACTCCTGACAGAGCTGGTCTGTGGTTTATTTGATGACACAGATGTGTCATGGGTTAACTTTCTCCAGGTAACTTGCTGACACTTCTGTGGCCTTCTGACTGAATTGAGTCTAGGGAGTTTTGAAAGAATGTTAGTTATTAGACATCTTAGCACAACTAACTATGGTAATAATGATCTTTCACTACTTTCATTTCTGAAACATCTATGTTTTGGAATGAAAAAAAGGATATATTTTTCTGCTCAAAGTAGCTGAGTCCATTGATTTGGCCTTTTTCATCTCTACTGCGGTCATTCTTGTGTTGCATGAAATATGTGGTTTAATAGTCAACAAAGTAGCAAATCGCCTTTGGAAGTGACAATTTCCCTATATTGAATATGAAGGAAATTTAGTATAATTAGCTTACAACTCAGTATCAGAGAGCTGGATGCCGGAAGTAGAAAAGATAAACTCTATCTTCCTTCTCCTTACTTCAAGCATGTGTTCGTTTGGCAGTAGATAACCTGACAGAGCATTCATTTGATTTTTTTTTTTTTTTTTAAGATAGTAGAGGTAATATTTTGTTTAAAGACAGCACTAGAAAAACAGGTTCTGTCATACATGAAATGCTTTTTACTTTTCAGGGAGCCCATTTGATTTGTGCTCAAAACCAAATTGCAAACATTGATTCAGTCTTTGACCTCCAGCCCTGCTTTTCCACCAGATCAAGAGCTCTATATGCCTTTTGCGAGGGAAGATCTATGATGCTTTGGATAATAGAACCCTAGCAACATACAGCTACAAAGAGGCCTTGAAGCTTGATGTTTACTGCTTTGAAGCATTTGATCTTTTAACATCGCACCATATGCTGACGGCACAAGAAGGTCTGGATAGCAGTATTTCTCAAATACAAGTAAAATTGAGCTGCTTTCTCAATACGTCTTTTTCCTGGGTAAAAATTAAAGTGATACTACAAGTAACAGACTAAAATGTTAAGAATAGGAAACGTATGAAATGAGTGAAAATTATAATCTGCTCAAATTTACGTGTGAACTTTATTTTTCAGTCTTGCAGTGCTAAGAATTAAAAGAAACAAAGTAACCTAGCTATCCTGTTTGTTAGCTCTGGAAACTCCTATGCTCTTTGCCCAGCCTAAACAATGGTTTTCCTGTGTTCTCAACTCCAGAGACTTTGAATCCACAAAACCTACTGCTGTTTGCTTAGTTTTATTAGGCATTGCTTAATATAGCATTCTGAGTGATAAAACTTGACATGTAGAATAAATAAAAATAGTGGTGTGTTATGTCATCTTTATTAAATGTTATTTGAAAGCGTAGAAGGAAAAACTAAGAATTCAATCATTAATTTCCATAATTAGTAGTATTATCTGTGTTAGTGTATCTGTAGTCTTATCTTCCTTGTAGTTTCTAGATAAGCATCATAAAATTCTTTGCATCTTTAAGTTCTTAAAATGTTGGATCTTGCTATTTCTTCTGTAAATGACCACTTCAATTATTTTTTTTTTAAATTCACATAGAAAAAGAACTTCTTGAATCTCTACCTCTTAGTAGACAATGTACAGAAGAAGAACAAGAATTGCTTCACTTCTTATTTGAGAATAAATTGAAAAAGGTAAACCCCCAAACTGGCTAAAAAGCTGGAGAATTGATTGTAAGTCTTGACTTCAGATGTAAATTTTCTTGGATTCCATTTATTCTAAACATTGGAATAAATAAGGGCTTTGTAGTTTTGGTGTCTTTAGAATTTATGATGCAGTAGGTATCACTTTATGGGAGTAGTAGTATAATAGTTTTGTGTACATTTATATTCTGGTGTGGTGACAACTTGAAATTCTGACTATCTTTTTTAGCTTTATTTCTTGACAAACTTCTAGGTGGGGAAAAAGAACATTAATAATGTAGGTAAAATGTCAGTTACCTGAAAATAATAGGATATAGCAACATTATTCCAGATTAGTTTTTCGAAAGATAATGTGAGAGCGCTGAAAGCCAACTATATATTGCTTAGTATTCATTTCTACAGCCTACACTTAAGATATTGACACTGGCAAGCATCTTTCATGTTCTAAATGAGCTTTTAAGTATATTATAAAGAAGCATTTTACCAAATACATGTTTTATGGACTTCCAGTTTAAAACTAAGAATTTTAAGAAGCTTAATGCTTCTTAAATATTCTTTTAGAATTAAAAATATTAATACTTATACCATTTGATTTTAGATTGGTTGTTGTTTCACATGTTTTTTTTGTCTTTCAGTATAATAAACCCAGTGAAACACTGATTCCTGAATCAGTAGATGGTCTTCAGGAAAACCTGGATGTGGTAGTATCCTTAGCTGAAAGACATTACTATAACTGTGATTTCAAAATGTGTTACAAGCTTACTTCAGTGTAAGTATACAAAGCAACTTTGAGTTTTTTTTTCTCATATGGTGTAGTATAATAATTATGCCTGGACTTAGAGCAAATATCATTGTTCAATGCATTGACATACATAACAATTTGATACAAAGTTTCAGGTATTTAAAATGTGTAGTTTGTGTCTGGCTGGACACATTATTTTTATGATACGTAGAAGAAGTATCCAAAGCAAAACTCTAGTTAATCAGCACTATGCTGCACTTGCCTTCATCCATCTTCTTCCTTATACTGGTACCTTCAGTGTTCTCTACCTACTTCTTGTTCGGCCTTCAGAATGAATGGGTTTGGATCAGTTGGTCAGTTAGGAAGTATGATTTTTCTGGCTGATTAAAAGTTATGTTAATTTTGATGTGCCAAGTGTTGCTGTTGCATAGCATGGGCATACACTGCTCTTCAGTTGTCAGATGGGTCACAAGAACACCATGGATTGTTTCTCAGCTACTGTAAATCTGAACACATGGTTGTGGAGCTATTTTTTTCTGCTGGTCTGACTACCTTTTTAAGAAAAATGTATTTTTTTGTGTATGTACTGCATAGATTCTGAATATTAGTATTATAAAACAGAAAGGTTTTTTGTTTCATGGGTTTTTGGGGGTTCTGTTTTGTTGGGTTTTTTTATAGTACAGCTTTTTCTTAGCTGAAGCAAGCCATGACTATGTGGAATATCCCATGGAACCCAGTACAGGCAAGATTTTTGGGAAGGCTGTAGAGAATGCTGATAGTTAGGGTGAATTTAAACACCCAAGTAAAATCATGATCCTGTTGAAATAAATTATACCAATTAAGTCAATAAAATTATACTATTGCATCTTTGTTTCTGAAACTTAATTGCCACATCTTGCCTAGCAAAAAGTGGCAGGAGTAAATGTCTCCTAAGGAGGAGACTATCACAGATGCTAGAGCTTGGAAATGAGAGTCTGAGAAGTTCACATAACTTCAAAGTTTTAGACTCTCTTCAAGAGACCATTTAAAGTACTTGTTTTTTTTATACTTTTCATTTGAAATACTTTGAACTATTTAAAAATGCCAACTAAACTTCTATTTCAAGGTGTACTTTCTCAGAGAACGGAGTCATAAACTTGTGCTTCTGATTTAAGAGATTCTGTGGACAGATTTCAAGAAATCCTTTTTTTCCTCTGCTTAGTTTACCAAATGCCAGTGCTTATAAAAAGGATGCATGCCTACAAGCCATGTCCTACCTGCAGTCTGTTGTCTGTGAGACTATCTTCCATTTCTAAGCACAGGAAATAAAAATTTAAAACTGAGCTAAATATGTTTCCTGAGGCATACTGCTGAGGACTGTTGCTTGAAAGTTGCTGTCAAATGTATGGAAAAGATGAACAGAAATGTTGCTTGCTGTTCGCAGGTTAAAATTGAAGTGACTTGCAAACAAATGTGCATCGTATTCTGTTTTTCTAATTGTATGTTCAGCTTGCAAGAATTTTCTGTTATCCTCTTCTGTTAAGCTAAATCAATAGTTATTTTTCTGGTCTTAAGATAGCCTTTATTATGCTGTTAATAGTCACCTTCTAGTCACAAAGTTTTCCAGTGCCTAAAGTGGTAATTAACTGGAACGTTACACACTATAAAAGCAGCTTGCTTATAACATTAAAATTTTTGAAATGTGCATTGCAGATTTTTTATTTTTATTTTTTTTTTTAGAGTGATGGAAAAAGATCCTTTCCATGCAAATTGTTTACCTGTGCATATAGGGACACTTGTGGAGCTTAATAAAGCGAATGGTAAGAAACACAATATTTAATGAGTCAAAAGAAGATTGTAAAGCTTCAATTTTAAAAAAGAATTAAGGATGCCAAGAAACCCCATTTAAAAAACTACATATATTTATTTTCCTACCTGCAGTTTCAAGAAAACAGTGGTAACTGGAAAAGAAGGGAGTTTCAGAGCTGACAGTGGTGGGGTGGGGAGTAGTTATGCAAAGAGTCCTTTATTCATTCGTGATCATGAGTGTCACTGTCTTTTAACCACTGGGCTATGTAGCCAGGAAGTTAGTGAGCTACACTGCTTCATTTCTGTTGTTTGATTTCTGGTTTGAGGTGATCTTCCTAGAGTATCTGGGTGTACTTTTTCTGTTCAACAACACAACAAAATTTATTAATTTCAGCTAGAAGGAACTCTTCCCCAGTGTGTATGCGTAGGTGGATATGCTCTTCCATATTAGAAAAAATTCTAGACTGTCCTTGCCTTTGCTGTTGTGAAGGCCTCTTTTTAGTTCAAACAAGTTAATAATCATGCAGCACCTTTGCTGGAATTACAAGAATAGCTTACTTGCAGCTGAGATGGCTTTTTCTCATTTCAGACTGCGTGTAAACATCCAAAGCAAGTGAGGAGCTTGAATGTCTTTAAAACCAATTGGAATATAAAATAAGGAGCTCATATGATTTGCAGTCTCTCAAAAGATGGTGCATTGTATGTACGGAAATAGGTCATTAGGTGTACTAGTACTTCTCAATGTTTAGTAATGTACTTTTCAGTTACTTTACAGTTAACCACATCTGAAAATGTGGCCACTACTTGCGATTTTTCTTCCAACTCTGCCTTGAGAAGCATTTTGTAAATAAGTTGGTATTTTGTAAGCCAGTTTTCATATTTGGTTTTTCTGAAGCCAAGAATTGATGCAAAGTACTCTAGGACAAACTCATCAATTTAAGAGCACTGTACTCTGAAGAAATAGAAATTTTATGTACTGTAATGCTATTTCTTTTGAAATTGCATAGGCAGTAGAACCGTTATCCTGTATCTGATTACTTCCACTGTTACTAGAAAATCCGTAGTAAGTTATTCTAATAACTAGAAGTATTATTCTTATTTGAAAAGTAATCACTTAGAATTATTCCAAATAATATAATAATTTATTTGCTTTTGTCCTATTTTCAGCATATTAATGCACAGGACTCTACTTTGAGATTGATCTAGCCTGTATGTTATACCTTTTAGGTGTAGGAAGTTCAGTAGTGTTTTACCTTGACAAGATAAATTCAAGTGTAATGCTACAGGCATTTATTTTAATGTATGCTAATGACCTAAGTTGTTGCAGAATTCTTAAGGGGTGGGATGTATAGGTGCTTATTTATGTGAAGACTTATAGCATTGGGTTTTTTTAGTTAATTGCAAACCCAAATCTGTTTTGAGGCGGTTTGAAGCATTACCACTAAACAGAAAACATTTTTGTTCACTTGTGCATTAATAATGTTAGATGTTCTGGGTATTTCATATAGAAAGCTAAAGGGCTTGAAACATCTGAATGTTTTAGCATGTTTTAATTTTTTTTTTCTTGTTTCTTCCTGCTATGTAGAGCTTTTCTATCTTTCTCACAAACTGGTGGACTTGTACCCAAATAATCCTGTAAGTTGTTCTAAGCCTTCATTACCAGGTAGTTTTTTCTAGGTGAAAGCACGTGAAAGTTGTAATAGTCAGTTTGAGCAACAGAATTCAAAATCTGTTTCTGGATGGAGCTAATAAAAATGGTTCACTCCTCCTTTTTATTTACTGTGCATTGTAATTTTCTTATACCAAGGTTATTTTTTTAAAATAAAGTATCTGTTAAATATATTCCATGTGAGATATTCACTTCGAATAGTAATTTAAAACAAATGCTACAGTAATAAGTGTCTATGCCTCTCTGGGCAACCTTTTCAAATGTTTGATCACCTTCATAGTGAAAATTGTTTTCCTTTTACTCAATCTGAATTTCCCATGTTGCAACTTGTACCCATTGCCTCCCATCCTATCACTGCACCTCTGAGAAGAGTCTAGCTCTGTGTTCCCTACCATTAGATAACTGAAGACAGCAATAAGCTTTCCACTTAGCTCTCTCTTCACGAGGCTGGACAAACCCGGGTAGAAAAGTACATGCCAGCAGTTCTAGCTTGTCTGTAATATCAAATAATTCAAAAAGCTGACTGTGATTTCAGTGAAAATGTTCCTGACTTCTCTAATTATAATCTGTTCCTCTGTTTTGCATCACCTATGGTGGTGTTTCACTAAAATCAGTGTGATATCTCTAATAATATTCTATTTTGATTTTAATATGTAGGTGTCATGGTTTGCAGTAGGATGCTACTATCTCATGGTTGGCCACAAAAACGAACATGCCAGAAGATATCTCAGGTAATTTTTTTTTTCCTGGTTTTCCTTAGTGAATCTTTTGCTCACTTGCTAATTAAATATTTAATGTTCATGTGATTGTTTGTTAGCTCATAAAGTAAACAGAAGTCTTGGTAAACTGGTTACTACTAAAATATTCCTTTTGTTGACACCCTATTTTTGGTATAGCAGTTTAGACCTCAACCTTATAGATACTGTAAAAATGACATACACACTTATGTGGAATCTCTTTTGGCAGTCACCTTGCTGTTACGGGCAGGTGTAGTCCCTGCATTTGCTCACGCTGCCAAGCTAACTACAGCTGGGTAATCAATCCTCAGTTCTTAGCTTAAGAGTTAGATAGAAAATTCTGACATTTGGCTGACTAGTTCTTTCTTTGCACAAGCAGCCTTGGACTTTTTAGGTTGGTCAGTCAGTCCAATGCTCTTTCCTGTAGGTCTTCTGTATGCGTATTGGTTATCAGCACTGGGGAGCAGGACCTTGCTGTGAAGTAGAGCATTTGTTTTGGTGCTGTAAGCTTAAACAGAGAAGGCTTAAGTCAACCTGTAAGGCTTTCATCTTTCTTCTCGAGACCTTTATAAACAATGTATGTAAAGATGGGTTAGTAATTTAGACTGTTGAAATGCCTGGTTATTATGAGTAAACTATTTAAATTCCTGACAAGTACCAGTGTTGTTCAAGAAGCTGTCCTGAGTGACATAGGTGATTTTGGTGGTGAAATAAAGAACATCTTTAGTAAATCTGCAAGCATCCCTAGCCAGGAAGAGTCTAGAGATGTGTTTAGGGGTAAAAAAAAAATATATAAAAAAGCCATAAAAATTGAGGGTAGTTCTGACAAAGAGGAAAAAAGTCTGGTAAAAGTGAAATAGTAACGAGATACCCAGATTTCTTGGAGAAGAATGATAGTGTACAACTACAAGGCTAGGGACAACTGTGGGCTAGGCAGTAGTCTTTAGAAAAGGATCTGGAGATACCATGGATAAAAACACAAGCTCCCGTATTGTTGTTTTGGAGTCACAGGACATCATGCTGGAGCATGCTGAACAGGATAGAAGGCACAGCTGGGCAGTGCCCCGTAGCATGTAAGGGAAGTATCCTTCCAGCTGCTCCAGAAGGAGCTATCGCATCCTTCAGATCTTGCAAAAGGGGTTACCTGATCTCGGCACCAATTAGGAAAACTACTTTTGTGATAGAACATAATCCATCTTTTATAACAACAAGAAAGCTGTTTTGTAATGTGTCACTGTTGACAAGTCAACATATGTGGAGAACTCAAGAGGGATGTGAGACATTTGAATTGAATTCAAGAGAAGGCAGTAAACAAGCATTCTGGAGAAGGTGGCCAATGAGGAAAGTTTTTGAAGTGATTGAAGCTGTCTAGGATGTAGGGTGGGAAGATGCAAATGTTTGAATATGTAAAGTTTTGTCCTAGGAGATGGAAAACAAACTGTTCTCTGGGATCTCTGATGAGAAATAATGACTTTAACTGTGACAAACAAGACTTAGATTAAATGTTAGAAGAAAATGAAGTGTTTAAGGATAGTTAAGCAATAGAATAGATTACTTGTGGAACAGGTAGAATCTCCATGTCAGATGCTGTTAAGAAAAGATTGGGCACATCTGTCATGAGCTGTTTAGTTATGAATGCCTTTGCCTTCAGACTGAGAAAATAACCTACAGAGCTTTCTAATGTTCCTGTCAAGTCCATCTTTCTGTAGAGACTCCAGGTTGCAGTCTTCAGCTCAGGACTTGAGTGACATTTTTTATACTTCTCTGATGCACAGCAACTGTCTGCAATGTGACACATACTCTTGTTTTTGTTAAGGCTGGTACAATTATATGGCAAAACTTCAACACACAGTTCAGCCGAAGTGTTCATTTGGTATTTTCATATCCTGCTTGCGAAACTTACATTTGCTAAGATATATTTATTTTGAAATGTATAGCTAGACTTCTGTAAAACATTATGTCACTACTAATGTTTTCTGTATTTTGCCCAATTCACCTATTACATCATTGCTCATGTTCAGTAATATCAAATAATTCCTGCTGCCTATGAACAGCACAGAAATAATATAATGAATTCTTGAAAAGGTGTGATACTTTTAAGTGTTAAATAGTTTGAACTTTTAAAATTAACTTTGTTTACCTAGTCATTACAAGAGATTATCTTAATAGATACCTAACTATGTGGCATAGCATTGTTATGTAAGTAGTCATCTGAAGCAGATGAAATTTAATTTCAGATGTGTTTGCTTGTGACTTGCTTTTGGTTTTAGCAAAGCTACTACACTTGAGAGAACCTATGGGCCTGCATGGATAGCATATGGACATTCATTTGCAGTTGAGAGTGAGCACGACCAAGCAATGGCTGCATACTTCACAGCTGCACAGCTCATGAAAGGGTATGTCAAAAATGTCGTATTCAGAAAAATTAAAATTAATCCATAAATAGTGTAGAATATTGACCTATATCCTTTTAAACAGTAGGAATACATTTGCAACAATTATCTGATAGAGAACAAAGGAGAGAAAAACCCAAATAACTTCATCATCTGCATTTAACTGCATTATTTGTGATTACTGTTGTGATTTTATAAGTTCTAAAGTCAAGGTTTATATTTAGGTAATCTATGTTCTACCTGAAAGTTCTCTGCAATTTGTGAAGCCTGTTTGTCATACCAGGTCATAACTGCTGTATAGTAATAACTTGCTGTTTCATGCTGTGCAGAAGGTTGTAAAATGAGTAGTGGACTAATCATGTCATATTGCGTATAAAACCATTGTATTTGACTGTAGTTATTGGTAAATGTAATCCCTTTAATTATTACTTCTTCCATATTCCATTTTTAAATGAAATGTATGAAGGAAAATAGGAAAAAACCTTCAGAACTAAACTGTCCCTTAGGTTAATAGTCCATTTAAATCAGCTTTTACTTGTATGTACACAAACATACACAAACACAGTTGGCATTTCTTTATAGTTTGTGACGCCATTCCTGCTAAGTGCATATTTGGGTTTTTGTGTGTTGTTTTTTTTTAGATGTCATTTGCCGATGCTCTATATTGGACTGGAATATGGTTTGACCAACAACTCCAAGTTAGCTGAAAGATTTTTCAGCCAAGCTTTAAGCATTGCACCTGAAGATCCTTTTGTTATGCATGAAGTTGGAGTGGTTGCATTTCAAAATGGAGAGTAAGCTTGCAAAATAGGATTAAATACAATCTTAAACATGGATTATTCTGAAGTGTAATGTGCCAGTATATCTACTGAAGTACTTACATTGAACTACAGAATGCAAAATTTCTTTTGGTTCTAGTTTAGATGGTGTTTACCCTAAACCCTTGCTTTCTACGTTGTTCTTCGTTGTTTAAGATTGAACGAGGAAAGAATTTAATGCTTGAGGAACATGCAGAGATCGATTATTATCTTGTGTGTGTCCATCATTGTGTAGTTGCGTGCCTTGAAAAGGCATCTGTACACACAGGTGCACACATGGTATAAAATTTTGTATAGCAAAATGTTTTGGCAGCTCAGGAGGTTCCAAATATATTCTGAAAAAACCTAACAGATATAAGAAGTGTTTAGTGAATATTCTTTGTTTGCTTCTGATTTTTTTACTTTGTCTTGTTAACTCTTAGGAAAACATGCAAAATACAGCGAAACTTAAATTACTGGGTTTCAAATCTAATTTCACTCACACAATGAAATAATGTCAAAGAACTGTTCCTTGTAATACAGTTTTCTCATACTGCTAATGAAAACTCTTCACTAATTTACTTTTCTTTCCCCCCACCCCCTCAATTCTTAGCTGGAAAACTGCAGAAAAGTGGTTTCTTGATGCACTGGAAAAAATCAAAGCTATTGGAAATGAGGTATTTTTCTTAATAACACACACAATCATAAATATGTAAAACTCCAGGAAATTCTGTAATATCGTAACAAAATATGTTGTGCTTATTTTAAGATAGAAGCAATACAATATAAATTTGACTTTAAAACTTGGACCATCTACTTGTAATTGAGTATGTTGGGTTTTTAGATGGGAATCATCACACAATATCTTCAGTGCTAGTAGACCAATGGTTCTTGACCTGAGGGTGGAACTGGGTATATGTGTGAAGACAGTTTCTGCCACCTTAAGTGTTACCCATTTCTTGAATGACTTCCACTTTTGTTTGGACATAATCCTGTAGGTATGGATTTATTGTCTTTCTACCAGATGGAGACACTGTGTGGGAATGAGCCCAGGGATGCTTAACTAACTTCCTGAAAGTAATCAAAATAATCACTGGCAAAAAGTTTATCAGGAAATGTGCTCATAGTTCAGGTGCTTTTGTGAATCAGAAGTCAGCTATTACAACCCTGATTCCTCAAATGCTGGAACACACAAATGAGCTCGTACCTATTGGTAGTACCGTTTATTTTATTTGTGTGTCGTCATCTTGTCTAAAGAAACACACTGTGCTAGAGTAACTTAAGATGCCTTAATGAAAGCAGTACCACCTTGTGACAGGCTTCTTGTGAATTTTAAGATAGGTTTTCTCAATTTTTAGCTTAAATTTAGTTAATGAGGACACCATCTCATGCTATTATAATTGTTAACAAAGCATCTCCTATCAAGATAATTAAATTGCTTCTAGAGCACAATAAACTTTCTATAAAGTGGAAAGCACTGAAAAAACTATAATCTTCATGTGGACAAGGCACACATTTACTAAAAAAACCTGCACAGATACTACTTTATACAGTCACCAATATATATATATAGGGTTGCTCTGTTTTAGTTAAAGCTGTACTGTTGTTCATGCGAATGCCATAAACTTTGTAGATCAGGCTTAAATTTATGCATATGCCTAAATTCTTTTGTGTGGCATTTTTTCTTTTTTATTGAGAAGTACTAAATATCAACATATCTGTAAACACAAATGGAAATTTAGGATTAGAGTGGGAAATGCCTAAAATAGCTACAGATACAGAGATACTCTTACATTGTTATAAATTGCAAATTCATGTGATAAAGTCCAAATGACTTTTCATTTCAGCAAAAATTGTTTTAAGGATTTTGTTCGTTCAGGTTGTCTTCTATGTGCCTTGTAAATGAGCTGACTTATTTAGAGCAGATGAAGTTAGACTATGGAGAAGACAGTAAAAAAGACCTTCAGTATTTATGATTATTTTACAAATACCTAATTTGGGGGCTAGGCTTGAGAGACTTAACGTGATAGTTAAGTAGAAAACAAATTTTGTTTGGTTTGCATCCAAGTTTTAATACTGCTGACCCTTTAAAGAAATTTATTTGGGTTTGGGGAATGGAATAAATGTTTTGAGGTTAAATATGTGTTTTCAAAAGAATTGAAAATGCTTGTGATATTTTTCTTGGTCATGAATGAATTGCCTTGTTCATTCGTATGGTGGTTTTTGTTTTTTTTTGAAGTAGACAAAATTCAATTACAATCTGGGAAGCTGCAGTTATTTGAATTGTTGCATTATTTTGCAGGTAACAGTTGATAAATGGGAGCCTTTATTGAACAACTTAGGACACGTCTGCAGAAAACTCAAGTAAGCAGAGAGTATTGGAGCTACATTTATCTGGAATACTGCACAAATATATATTCACTAGGTCTACTTCTCATTTATATCAAGATTATGTACCACATGAGAGCAGTGTAGAATCACCTTATAAAAACAAGATTCCCTAAATCCGCTTATGAACATAAATACATTAATCGCCCCATATATCCAGTTTACTGTGCAAGTTAAAGTACTTAATGTAAAAGCCTTTCCTTAAGTATTGATTCTTATTAGATAGAAATTTTGTTGTAGGCTTCCAGATCCTTGTATGGGTCTTAATTCTAACTGGCTGCTGTCCCAGTCCTGACATACTTGAATATGTCCACTGATTTAATTAACATAAAGGTGGTTTTGTGCTGATTGATTGCTTGGATCAGTGCTTATGTGTGGTTTGTTTGGGTTTTTTTTATTGAAGTGAAATATTCAGTGATATTAACACAGCAATAAAATATTACTTTATGTTTTTTGAGAACAGAAATGTTTCATCTCATATTTCTGTTCTAGGAAGAGAAAAAGAAAGTGCAAAGTACATATGCAAGCTTTAACAGCTTCAACATAGAGAAATGTCTTCTCATTAACTACCTTAATCTGATTTTAACCAGTGTTTTGTGTAATCAGTACCTTTTTAAAATTTTTGGGGGGTGGGGGGGGGTCATGGTGTTAATTGTCCAATTGATGTATACTGTAAACTTTGTCTCAAAGCTGCTAATCAGAATTTGATTATGGTAGATATAAGTTGTACTTCTGCTTTGGCTTTGGTAGTAATTGCTTTGTGTTTGAATTGCCAATTAGTCTTCATTGTCATTATGAAATACGGATGTATAATAGTTACCCCTTCTGCCAAGATCAAACAAAAAGCACTGCTGCTGGAATCTATTAATAAGTATAATTGCAGGGTTTTTTTCAAATAGTTATTTCAGTTTTAATTCCTTTTGTCTCTTTTTAATTTCTACAATAAGTTAGTAACTGCTTGTATCACACTTAGGACAACTTGCATTGTATAATTTGTTTGTTCAGGTTCAGAAAGCCAGCTTAATGTATTTCTACATCCTTGTAAACCATCTTTCAGGAAAATCAAGCTGATAATTTAGGCAGCTGTATATATGTTTGACAACTTAAAAAATTCTGTAATAACTAATTTACTAGTGTTCATAATACATGCTATTATGAAAAAAACTTACTGGATATATGTCTACTGACTAGCATTATGTCGTTGAAATTTGAAAGCAGCATGTTAAAATACAGTGGTAGTTAATTGGACAGGTAAATACTATGAGTGAAAATAAAACTCAAATCATGTGAAAGTTTCGTGCAGCAAGCAAACAGTTGCATAACTTTTCTGCCTCAATTGTTACTTAATGCCCTCTAACAGCTTCATGTATTGCTGTTTGCATAATTTCATTTTAACTATAGACATTAACATTTCTTCTGAATAGACAACTGCTATCTTTATTTTTGACAACTTGGTACTAGGATGTCAAATGTGACAATTTAATTTCTCAGAGTAATGCCATAACATACATTTAATCCTTGTTTTATAAAATAACAAATGCAATAAGCAGTCTAATTAATGGAAAATTTTTAAAGAAAGGGTGGCTGATATTTGAAAGAAATTACGATTATGTGTAAATCTTCTTTTCTGATAGAGACAGTAGCAAAATGGAAGTGACAAAAGTACCAGTCTATGTAGCACTTAAGGGTTGTGAAATATCCGCCTAGAGAGCTTTTCTCATTTTGAACAATGAGTGATTTAGTTTTGTATTGCTCCTCTGCTCCCCTGGGGAGGAAAATGAAAGCTGCAGAAAGCAAGCTAATGTTACAATGAGTGGCATTAAACATCTAAAGCAATTTACCATATCAGATTGCTAAGATCATCTCCAAATGGGGCCTAGCTGTAGGCAGCTGTTGTGCTACATAAAGGTAACAATGACTCCTCAATTACGTTGAAGAAGAAAATTGTCAATATCCCTGAGTCTTTTGTGCATTCTGTTAAGTTCAGAGTATGAAGCAATAGCAATAATTTTTAAGTTCTTGCAGGATCGTATGCCACTGAACTAAGGAAAACACCAATATAATACTATAAAAACACCTTTCACCCTGAAACTTAATAATAGATCTTCTGTATTTAACCCTAACAGGAAATACGAGGAAGCACTGGAGTACCATCGCCAAGCTCTAGTACTAATTCCTCAAAATGCTTCTACTTACTCTGCCATTGGCTACATACATAGTCTAATGGGCAATTTTGAAAGTGCAATCGACTATTTTCATACGGTATGTAACTGGCTTAAATTAAAGTGCTGGTCACAGACTCTGTTATTCACTGTTTCATTCTGGTTTGGTTTTGGAACAGAGAACCAGCATTTTACCCAGCCTCCACATCAGTGTTTTATTTTATAATCTTAAATTTTTTTGAAAAATCTTCCTAAGTTTTTTCTATTGATCAGGTAAAAAATGGCCACTTGGGGAAGCTTAGTACTTGGATCCTTCTTTGTTAAAAATTAATTTAATATCATAGTTGTCATATACATTTTATGTACATAAACTTCTCCTGCAGCTGAAATAATTTAAAATATTAGCAACCTATGCCTTGAAGTAGAAATTTCACAGTCAGTGCAACATACATTATACTTCATGCCTTGTGAATGATTCTCTGTCTGTATATATATCCTTTTCTGGTTTTGGCTTTGGGCTTTGCTTGCTTACTACTACAGCCAGTTCATATGACAATATTATTTTGGTTGTGTGATGTTTTGCTTCTATGGTGAAGACTATGCTCTGATAGCATTGTTGAGCAACAGAACAACAAACTCAGAACTGTTGTGGACGGAAGATGTAAATGGTTTTATTTGCTACTGAATACTTTTTACTGGTTTTTTTTTAATAGGCCCTTGGCCTTAGAAGGGATGACACATTTTCAGTCACGATGCTTGGACATTGCATAGAAATGTATATTGGTGATTCTGAAGCCTACATTGGTAAGTCTTTCACTAATGTGACTCTTAAAGTCATTGAGTCCTCTAAGAGGAGTCTTATGTCAAGAAAGACTGGCTACCATTACCTAGCTAACTTACAAAGTAGGGTATGCTTTTGTTTGGCCATTTGTTTGGGGTTTGTTGTTGGGGTTTTTTTTATGGCTAAATGAGTCAGGACTTACCAGCAATTGCAGATGACTGCTGTTTTCTGTAAGCATTACGACAGTAAATTCTTACCAGTATAAAGAAAGGAAACACTTTGCTATTGAAGGTGGTGATGGTTTCTTTTATAGAAAACACTGATTTGTGGTAGCTTAGTAACCAAAGGGAATGGGTTAAAAATAAAATAGAAATATGGAGTTTGGAGTTGGAAAATCAGAGCACTAATGCTGCTGTAGAGAGACATGGGCAAGGCATTTTCACCATGTCAAAACTCTGCTCTGTGGAGACAGGATAAATTCTTCTGCCTCCAAAAATACAGCTTTACATATGGTTAAAAAAAAAAGTCCTTCATAACAGTAATAATTCATATTGCCATAGTTTGAAAGATTCTATGAAAGATTTCTGCCCCCCCAACTTCATAGCGACCTATTTCTGCTTCATTGAACTTAGTGATTTATCTGTAATGAACACAGCTGATGTCCTGTCAAGCATGTTAATGAGGCTGAAGCCAGTAAAAGCCATCTGTGTGCTCTGTTGCTTTTGCTGCAGACTTTTTGCACAATTGAAGCAGATGTTTCTTCTCAATATTGTCTTGCTCCTTATGTAGTCAGTTAACACATCTGGAAGAACAT
Organism: Haliaeetus leucocephalus; assembly: GCF_000737465.1. Classification (NCBI taxonomy): domain Eukaryota; kingdom Metazoa; phylum Chordata; class Aves; order Accipitriformes; family Accipitridae; genus Haliaeetus; species Haliaeetus leucocephalus. The sequence goes on from NW_010972931.1 coordinate 3,303,570, forward strand.
GCAGCTGTGTGATATGCATTAATGCAAACCATGCTGTGTGTAACTTGACAAAAAAAGCCTCTCAGAGAATTGGGAAGGGAATTGGCAATTACTTCTCATAACACACTTTTGAATCTGAGCTGTACTTCTCATATTGTGCTTTTTTTTCAAAAAGGAGGCTGCTGGATTTTTTCAGAACAACTCTATTCAACTTCAGTCATTAAGCAACGACAGCTCCCTGTCGGTGTGAAAGCAGAGAATCATAGTAGTTTCTGGATGATAGTTTCTTTGAGAGATATTTTTGCAAGTGTTCACTTGGAATAAACTAATGGTTTGATTGTTTTCTTAGGAACAGAGATCAAAGACAAATTAAGATGTTATGACTTTGATGTACACACAATGAAGACATTAAAGAACATAATTTCACCTCCCTGGGATTTCAGAGAATTTGACATAGAAAGACAAACTCTGGATGAAAGTGGCATAGTAACATTAGAGACATCACATCAAAGGAAAAGTACAGATACCAGTCGCCCACTGGAAGAAACATTTGAGATTGAAATGAATGAAAGTGATATGATGTTAGAAACATCAATGTCAGACCATAGTACGTGACCATAAATGCTGGTAGAGAGCTCATTTTGTCTAAGTGTAATATGTTTGTTTTAGCATTCTTGTTATGGTGTTATACTTTCAAGAATTTGCTATTTTTATATGAATTCAAACTACTACTCTGTACTTAACACCGGAGAAATAATGCTTGCCTTAAGGATGATTAAAAAGTATACATGATGGACTATTTCTACAAAATTAATCATACGTGACAAACTAAAAAATAAATTCACTTTTTTTTAAAACTGTTTACTGATCCATGTGTCTACCATCAGCGAGACTGTGAAGGTTTAAAAATAGTACTTAACATTGGAACTGTTTACAATGTTGTTAAATTGAATAGCCAGTCTAATATAGTATTGTTGTGGCTTCTGAGTTTTCATCCTGTCTGTGAGGAATGCTTTCTGAGTAAATAGACCAAAAAAATCCATGAAGTTTTATACTTACTACTTTATAAATATGTGTTCCTTTAAGGAGCAATTTCAATGGTTTTCCATGATTTGACTCTAATTTGGCATACATTAAATTGATGACAAACTATGTTACTTTGTTATACTTTCTCCTAGTTATTAATTTCAGTTCTTTATCATTCTATATTGTGTTACTGAAAGATCGTGTAAGAACTGGTTTTGGTAAGCTGACTAGACAACAAATATAAATGGCATAAACATTAAGATAAATCAGTCTTACCTGCAATTAGCATTATAATGAAGTTGTACGACACAGTGTACTAGTGTAGGGACCGCGGTCATTCTCTTTACACATAGTTGTTTTGTCAGTGCAAAGGATTAACTGAATAATACACATACACAGTTTTTACAAGTCGCTAAAGTGTGGTATTTTTAAATGTCATTGGTTCTCTGAAAAATGAAGAAGTAAAGTGTATGCCTCTGAAACAGCAGCAGTGCTTTGTCCATCCACTAAACAGGACAGGTCTGTCTGTCGTCTTAGCATAAATATTGAACATGTTTTGTGTAAATTTTTCCCTTCCATTCTCTTCTTGCCTTTTCCGCATATGTCACTCTGTGGGGCTTAAAAACTTAATGCTACAAACTGTCAATATTTTCCTCTGTGACTTCCAGCTAAGCTTTGGCGTTTAATGTTTAGAATAGATTTCCTGAAGTTTAGCAGTCCAGACTTTAGTGTGAAGTACTTCAGAACTCAAGAACTAGCAATTTTTCTGTAGACAAAGATTTTTTTCATGAAATACAAAAATTATTTTTGTTTTAGTCAGCAAAATAAAATCACTGGTCTAAAATGTAATTTCTACACTGTATCTCGGTACATTTGTGTTAACGTTTAAACATGTATTTTCAATTATACTTTTAGCAGAAGATGTATATGTTTGGTTATTGTAATATAATTTTCATCCACTTTATTGGGGCAAGGTATAAAAAACCCTGACATATTAGTGCGATTCATTAAATATTTCCTATACCCTTTTTTGGTACTTTGTGTAAATAAGAGGCAAGGGATGAATCCAAGTACCCGTACTGAAACCTTGCTGTCATTTTTGCTTTCCAGCAGTCCATCTTTCTTGATTAACGGTCCTTTTAACTTCAAGACAGACAATGTTTACTTTTTAATTTTGCCAATGAATGGTTATCAAAGGATGGGTTGATACTGCAAACTTTTGAGTGATTTTTATTTTTTAAATTATGCAAAAATATACAAAAACTGGAACATGCAAACTACTATTTCTCATCCCACTACATCTGTCTCATGGCCCATTGAGTTCTCAGGGGCCAGGTTCTGAATCCTAAGGAATATACAGTTAGTAGAGACCACTACTTGGAGAAAGATTGCTAGGTGGGAAGGCCTTTGTTTATCCAAGGATTCTTATTGGCCAATCTGAGATAACTGCTAGTGAATCAAAATGCTAATTTTCCTTTTTCCTTTGTTTTGCCACCTTAGTTGCTTGCTGCACTGCTCAGGCAGACTTCTTTGCTGTGACTGATTATGTCTTCATTCTTTGGCTCTTTTCCTGATAGTGTGCTTGTGAATCCCCATCTGGATCAGGGAGACTTGATTGCATCAAGGCAGGCCACATACATGGTTTGAATCTAGGGTATTGGCTGTTCTCCATGTGTCTGGGCATTACTGAACATGAACTCAAGTTCTAGGCACACCTGCACTTTAAAATTCAAAGGCATGGAATGCGGAAAAACTAGGGGAAGAGTCTGTGTTTTAACAGCAATTGCACACGCTCTCACTGTTGAAATGTGGTTGGGTCTAGGAGATCCCCTCGCTTTCATATGAGCACCAGCACAGTAGTGTAGAAAAGTCTGATTCTGTCCCAGTGACAGCAGGAATTGTTCTGTGGCTCCACAGAGGGAATTATGGATGCCCGAGTTACCATTCTGTATGTTAGAACATGTGGATTGGAGTATGTCCAGTGCAGAATTCAATACCCATCCCATATTTTTTAGATGTTAGGAACTAAGGTGAATGAAAATGTTTTACTTCCTAGTTCTAAAGCACTTCACCCAAAGTTGCATGTTCTGAAAAAGATAGGATGAGCCATGAGTCTTAAGAGGAAAAGTCTTTATCCCACTTTTTCCACAGTGGAAAAGTGTGGGAAAAATGAGTCATTGGGGAAGCATACCCATCTCCTGGCCAGCATCAGGTCTCTCCTTTAGTGTAGCTGGCTAAAAAGTTCATACAGAGGGTTTTCTTTTCTTTTGGTATCTGGTAGTTTGTGTGTGGTTCAGGTGACTTCTTATGTTTGAAGTAAACTGGAGATTTTTCCTGGGCATACTAGAAGACTCTAGCCAGTTAAGACTATAAGGAGTGTGTCTCAACAGCTACTGCATTAGGAAAGTATCATCCTTTAAAGGATCTTTTGGTAGTTATTTTTACATCTGTGCTTATGTATCCTCAAAGACTGTAACCAAGACAACCATCTCATGGATAAAGTGACAGCAATGGCTTGCTGCACACAGAGCAGCCAGAAGGCTATTGCTGATGCTCAAAGAACTCCTTTTTCTCTGTAATGTTGTCTTTTTTTTTTTTTTTTTAATCCAGCATAGGTAAACCTAGTTTTCTAGTTTATCATGGCAATTTCTACATGGAAGTTGGCAAAAAAAGTCTTCTAGCAAATCAGGCCTTTAGTCTAATGTCAGGCATGGATATAAGCTTTTTCCCTTTTTTTCTATGTTACAACTATTTTCATTGACAAAGTATTTTAAAAGACTGATAAAAGTTATTATTTCTTCCCGTACCCTCCAGTTATGATTAGATGGTGTGTCAGCTCCCATGACAATACTGGTTTATAGTATTCCTGCCCTGCCCACAGGAATCTACTTACCCCTGTGCTGCTTCCTCAGCTGTGGTAATACAAATGTTTGTGTGGTTAGGTTGTGAATCAAATCAGGGAACTGGTCCAGCGTTTAAAAACCTTTTCTCCGTCTGATCAGTTTTTGGGTTCAAAGACAGCAAACCACTGCTGTATTAGTGTCATCAGTGGAGCAGAGTGGAAGGAGCGGGAAGAAATGGATGGAATAGCAAGAATGGGCGTTGCTATAAAGGCAGCATATCATGACACTGTGCCTTGGCAGGTATCTACTGGAGGTTTTTTGGCTGGCTGTTGCTGGCTTTCATTTATTGGCATTAAAAGTTACCTAGAAAGAAATGTATGCAAAGTGCCCTAGATTGTGAATGACTCTTCCTGGATGTCAGAGGAATTCTTGATATGACTTGGCTTGGCTCCCAGCCCTTTAGGTGGCTACAGTTAGGTTAGAGCTTGTGAGCTGGTTGATGATGTGCGCCTCAGGACTTCAGGGAAAGTTTCTCTCTCCCCATTTATCTTCTGTTCAATGTCTCGATCTGCTCTTGTTCTGTCCAAATCCTTGCCTTTGTACCAGCAGCTCCTGCTGTGCCTGAGTCTTCTGCACCTCCCAGCACCTGTTCTGCTCCAGTCCTGCTCTTGCCTGGACTCTGCTTCCTAGATAGTGCTTGGTGCCTTTCTGGGTTATTCTGACATTCTTATTTTCACCCTGGCTCTAGCTAAATTGAGTATTGTCTCTGTCCTCATGAGGTCTTTGGTTATTAATTTTGGCCTGACTTGACCTCAGGTTCTTGACGCTTGCTTCAAGTCATTGCCTCAGTTGGCTTTGGCCACTGGGTACAAGGGTTCAGGACTCTGTCAGGTTGAGTAGCTTATCAGCATGTCCCCAGAAGAGACATCCTCACTCTGTCACCTAACCTCATCTCTCTCTTGCAAGGGTCAGTCTTGTCCCAGAGTGGGGCGACCTGGCTGTTGCCTTGAAGGTTTTCAGAATAAGTTTGGAAACCCACAAAACATTTCTGCTGCAAATGGCTCCAACAGTTTCTTCCCAGGTACTATTGCCTAAACAATTTGAAGAGGAATAACACATTTCAGAGTTTCCTCGGCCAATGCCACCTGCTTTTATTATTCTGCATCAAATCATGTATCTTCTTTGTGTTGTGGACAGCTGTTTGAGGACAGACAATGCAGCAGCATCTGAAGGTTGGCAATGTGTATTCTGCTTAAACTGCAGGCGTTTTTGCTCATTCTGTCTAGTTTCAGTAGCTCCAGAGGAGTCCATTGGTACACCCATGACACGTGCCCTTACTTTGGTGTTTGCTGTGCCTTTGTCACCAAGCCTAGGAGAAGTAGTCCAAGACATCCCAACTCACCCAGGAGTTTCAAGAAACTTTTTGGATCTAGACATAGCAAAATTTGTTGATTGCAATCTAGGACTGAGTAAGCCTTGATCTGATTGATGGGTCAGTACTTATTTCCAGACCAGCCACTTGGAAGACCAGTTTCCCCTGGGGGTGGTGTCTCAATTCAGGGATGGCTTGCAGGTGAGAGATTATTCTGAAGCTGTATTGCTATATACTTCCCACGTTCTTGTCATTCTGCTCATTACTGGTGACCTCCCCAGGGACTTGCCACTGCCAGAGAATGGACTACAACCATTTGTGCATCCTTATTAGAGTCATTTCTTATTTGTCAAGATAGATCAGATGCCAAACATCTACCAGCATTTGACAAAAGCTGTTGGGGTTGATGCAGAAGACCACGGGATGTGAGGCTGTGCAACAGCAAAAGCAGCAGCTGAAATTTGGGGAGCCGGTCAGGAAGGCAGGGAGACATCAGCCAGAAAAACCCTCAAGCTGCATGGCCTCAGAGGCTGGAGCTGGCTGTGCATTGCCTGGGTGCAGGCACTGCTCTTCTGACAGAAACACCCCGCTGGCACAAGACTCGTGAGCTGATGCAAGTAACGAGTAATGGTCCCTCTTCCCTTTTCCCACCCTGTTTTCTCCCTAGGACCCAGCTAGCTTTCAGACCCTGGGTGTCACATCCCGAGGTGGCTGTGACCATCCCGCTGTCCGAGGCAGAGGCAAGGCTGGGGCAGTGGGATGCCCCAGCCAGGCCTCAGCAAGCCAGGGCTACCTTCGGTGGGGGCCGTGAGAGGAGGGAAACGGACAAGTTTCTCTGTCCTCCCCCCGTCGCACCGGCACAGCCCTCCGGGGCTGCTGAAAACGCCTCTCCCCGCCATGAGGGAGGACGGAAATGGCGGCAACGACACCACCCGCCTCAGCCTCGGCCGCTGAGGAGACGGGGGAGGGGAAGCGCCGCTCCCCGCCCCTCCCGCCAAACGAAACCTCGCGAGATCCGCCCGGCTCAGCCGCCAGTTCTCGCGAGATTTCCGCCCGGCCGCGGGCGGCGGCGGTGGAGGGGGCGGCTCCTCCGTGCGGTGGGAGCGGGAGAGCGGGGCCGGGTTTGATGCGGGTCGGCGGCCGCGACAAGTGGCCCATGGACACCCCGCTGAGGCGGGAGTCGCCCCGCCGCGACCCGGACGCTTCTTCGAACCCTCCTCCGCCATCTTCCCCGCCGCCACCGCTTCACCCGGCGCCGGGTAAACAGCGAGATGAGAAAAAAACGGCTCTGAGCAAGGTGAGGGGGTGAGGGGGGGGCGAGGTGAGGAGATGTCAGTGGCCCAGGTAGGCCCCGTTCCACAGACGGAGTCTTAATTTCAGGAGATTCAGGTGTTTAAACGGGCGTCTCTTCATCTGCCGAGTGAGGGTGGTTATTCACTTCAGTATTTTGAGATCCCCAGCGGCAGCGCTGCAGATTTGCGTGCCTCTTCGCCTTTAATTCTTCAGAAATCAAGATTGGCCATTGCTGTGGCAAAGCAAGGGCAAGAGCACTTCTCTCTCCCTGGCTTTGTTCGAGCGCTTTTCAGAGGGTATTTATAGAGAGTACTGTGAGATTTGATTTATTCCCGTTTTCTAAATTGGAAAACCAAAGCGCTGAAAATCACTATAACTGAAGTCAGGTAACATTCAGATATTGGCAAGAAATGGGAATAGACTTGTCTGAAGCTTGATGGCCGTTTTACTGCTTTGTGTGCTGGCATCGTTCTGTCCCAAAGATTTCTGTGCGGTTTCCTGGCCTTTATTATTGGCCAGGTTACCTGAGTGCGGTGGGTTGACTTTGGGTGGCTGCCAGACCCCCGGCCAGTTGCTCCCTCACTCCTTTCTCAGCAGGACGGTGGAGAAAATAAGATGAAAAAAACTCATGGGTTGAGACAAAGACAGGGACATAACTTACAAAGTGCCATCACAGGCAAAACAGATGCAACTTGGAAAAAATTAATTTACTCTAATTTTTTTTTTAATTAGCAATAGAGTAGAATGGTGAGAAACAAGGATTAAAACCAGAACACCTTCCTGCCCTCCCCCCTTCTTCCCCAGCCTCTACATCCTCTGCCCTGAAGCAGTATAGGAGGATGGGGAATAGGGGTTGTGGACAGAACAGCTCCTCTCTGCTGCTCCTTCCTCCTCACACTCTTCCTCTGCTCCAGCATGAGGTCCCTGCCATGGGATACAGTCCTTCGTGAACTGCTCCAGTGGCGGTCCCTCCCACACGCTGCAGTTGTTCATGAACTGCTGCAGCACGGGTTTTCTCCATGGGCTGCAGTCCTTCAGGATAAACCTGCTCCAATGTGGGCACCTCTCCACGGGCTGCAGGTCCTGCCAGAAAACCTGCTCCTCTGTGGGCTCTCCACAGGCTGCAGCTCCGTTCAGGGCATCTCCATCTGCTCCGGCGTGGGGTCCCCCACGGGCTGCAGCGTGGATATCTGCTCCTCCGTGGTCCTCCACAGGCTGCAGGGGGACAGCCTGCCTCACCACGGTCTCCTCCATGGGAATCTCTGCTCCATCGCCTGGAGCACCTCCTCCCCTCCTTCTTCTCTCACCTTGGTGTCTGCTCTGCAGGGCTGTTTCTCACACTTTTTTCCCCTCACTCCTCTGTCTCGCGCGTTGCTGCGTAGCCTTTTCTGTTGTTTCTTAAGTACACTTTCCCAGAGGTGCCACCATGGTAGCTGAGGGGCTCAGCTGTGGCCTGTGGTGGATCAGCTAGATCTGGCTGTGTCCAGCACAGGGCAACCCTGGCCTCTCCTCACACACACCATCCCTGTAGCCCCCACTGCCAGCACCTGGACACATAAACCTAACACACTAAAATATTGTTGGCGTACAAGGCTTAAAAGCTGGTTTAAACGAAATATTTTTAAAAATATATACTGTAAACATTTTGTATAGTCAATATGTATTTTTATGGTTGTTTGTTAATATCTTCTGTTCTTGGCTAAATTGCAGTGGTTCTCAAGCTCTTCATCAGAACATGTCAGTTACCCTACAATTTTACAATGTTAGCAGAAACTGAGATAGGAAAGTTGTTCCATCTGTCTGCAAGTTCAAGAAGGTAAATCACTAGGAGGCTAATGCTCCAACTGAGGTTCCCAATTTGAGGAAGAGCTTTTAAAGTGGAGTAATATGATTTGTTTAGTCTCTTTCTGCAGTATTTAGATCAAAGATAAATCTCCATTTTCTTTTATATATGCAGGTGGTTATTCGACGGCTTCCTCCTTGTCTCACTAAGGAGCAACTGGAGGAACAGCTACATCCTCTACCTGCCCATGATTATTTTGAGTTTTGCACTGCTGATCCCAGGTGAGGATGAGCTGTTTGTGCAGGTTTTCAGGTGCTTAAAACCTAATTAACATATTTTGGACATACCAAATCATGTATTTTTTTCCATCAAGACCTTTTTGTTAGTTTTGTTAGTTAAAATATTTGTGAAAAGCTGGATACTTATGCAGAGACAATGTATTCCTGCCCTTTTCTTTTACACCAGTGTTTTTAAAACATAAGATTTTTCTGTATGAATAGGACATAATTTTATTTGAAACTCTGATGTTTCTTTTAACTCTCACTGGTGAAATGCAACAGACTGTTTGTCGGCGGTGAGAAAGAGTCAACCTAGGGGAAATATCACAGAAGTTTTTTCGTCAGTGCCATCTGAGCTTAGTTTCTTTGTTTGCTTACGTGTTTTTTCTATTTATTTCTTACAGTTTTTCAAATAATCTAGTTTTATTCAGTTTTGTGACATTCAAAACTGAAAAAAAAAAAAGAAATAGTGATTGATTTAAAATAAATCAGAATTGCTAGTATATTTATATAATTTACTCGGTATCACAGTGGTAAAATACTATTCCCTTTCAAACATAACAATTTCCAGAGGAGAAGGAACTTAACCATTATAATAAACAAAATACCCTGTATGCTACATCTGCATGTGTTCTGAAAAACTGAATTATAAGATCCATCTTGCCTATCTTAGTGTGCGATGACTTGTCCTCCACAGGCACCAGATTCCTCCCATTGACTACAGAGAGATCCTGGATGTTTACCACTGACCAACTTTTAAAGTTACAGGTGAACCCACCCAGAGCAGATAGCCTTTCCTTTCTATGGAATTGTTTGTGGCAAATTATACTTGGAACCGTCTAGTTCCTGGGCTGATTATTTGAAAGAATACTGCCTCTTCTTGCCACCACCATGTTATTAGATGGTTAACTCTGACTATATAGGTTCTCTCAGAGTCAATTCCACAGTCGGAAAGGAACAAATGTTTATTTAGTGAAACTTTATGGCAGTTGCCTGACCTAGACAGTTACACAGATGTGCAGCAACTAAACAGTAGGTGCTTCAGCTTTTCTGGTAGAACCACAAAGGATGTGAAGTTAGGGAAGAGGAGAGTTTAGTCTCATTGAAAGTCTTTGTAGTTACTTATATTTTTCTTCTGAACCTCGTCATCTGTATTTCCAAATGGGTCTCTTTAAGGCTTCTGTCCCAGCTCTTCATTTGATAAGGGGAAAATAGCAAAGGCAAACCAAAAATTCTCTGAAGAAGAGTGTCTCTGTCTTCAGTGTGTTTAGCTGCACAAATGCCAGGACATAGTTAAAAAACCCTACAATTTTAATTTTCTAGAACAATTGTTGGCGTAAGAACTTAGGGAGCTAGCCATCTTAGAAAAGAGAAGGCACTGACAACAGTTGTACATATAAAGTTTCATTTTTTCTCTCTACTTTCATGTGATGAAATTTGGAGTACTCAAAAATCTTGCTGTCCACTTGTTTAATTGCATCCATGTCAGGTTACTGCTGAAAGATGCTGTGGTTTTTCTCTCACACTGTGTTGTTCATCGTATACTTTAATATAGCTAGGGACAGAACGTGTATATATAAAAAAGTTTGTTAGATGGCATGTATGATACAGGAGCTCATTCTGGTAGAGGGATGAGGACATGCTTAAAACTTTAAAAGTTCGTTTGCCTTGAAGAGCAGATCTTAGTGATTAAAAATAACAAGTGTGAAGAAAATAAAGCTGTATTTCTTATATTGTTTTGCTACTAGACTTCAAGATGCAGCAAGCAAAGAATACATGTTTTTAAACTTTTTTTGAGCATCAATATCTCTGATATGTATTACTTGGATTGTCAGTTTCCTTCAGTCCTATGTATGAGCCCTGTAATAAAAATAATGATCTGGGAGAAAAATGTTCTCTTCCTCCTCAGTTTTGGATTCATGTTCTCTTCTGCCTCCTTCATAAATTTAAACTCTCTAGAAAAAAATGTTTTTGTATAAGTAGAGCTCCTTGTCAGAAATTGATGCCAGAAATGATGGAGGTTGAAAATGGTTCAGGAGCAGTTTAGTAAAATACTTATTCAGACAAATATTTATCTATGAAAACCTATTAAACACAAGGATACAAGTTTTGTATTACAAAGTCCCTAGGCTGCAAGTACCTGAAATTATATACGAGGTGAAGTGTCAGTGTATAGTTTCCCCTTTTTAATAAACTTTCCCTAAGCATTTATCTACTAGTTGCTGTCGGAGGGAGGATAGAGAGGTCTTAACTATAGCTGTTTCTACATTTTTATTTCCAAGGTCATCTCACCCTAGAGGACAAAACAAACAAGATACGTATATCAACTCCAGTTTCTCTGTTTTTGTAGTCTAAAGGTTATCTTTTAAGTTTACAATGTCTTATTATAGGCAAGCTATAAAACTTCTTAAAATTTCATTTAAGTAATGTTATGAATGTATAACACTTTTTCAGTTACATCCATTTCAGTAAAATCATTTCTGAAAGTGACTGTTGCATTGTGTTTTGTTCATTTTTTCAGATTCATCCGATTCATTGCATTACCTCTATTCTCTCTTGTACATTGACATTAAAATACAAACAAAACACTGTTTCTGTGACTGATTCTATGGCCTTTAGGGATGTTTGTTGGATAGACACACTATCTATAGCTGATAATAAAGACTCTGCCTTCCTGACAGTCTGTCTTGTTCTCGGACTCCAAATATTAACTGTTTTTCCCAGATACTCTCTTTTGTCAGCATGTAAACGTTTCTGAGTCTTCCAAAACTTCAGTCAAGTGATCTAGCTCTGGCCCTGCAGGGTTTGGGTCATTGCTTGGGACTGAATGCTGAGTGCTAGGACTTGTTAATAGTGTTGTGAGGTTACGAAAGTAAAGAGATCTGGATAGGAGCTTTTCTTATGTGAAAGCCAGTCAAATAGTCAATGCCATCCCATATATCACAGACATTGATAAAGCTTCTTGCAGACAGCGCTCCTCCTTTTCCCTTCATAACTGCTTCCCAACATTTTACTTGGGATTATTGTAGGCAAATAGCACTAACACTGTCAGATGGCAGCATGCACCCAGGAACTGCAGCTCTGAAGGGGCAGTGCATTTAGAACTTCAAGGGAACCGCCACTACTGTGTTCTGGACGGAATGAGTGACAGTCTGTCATCACAACTGCACAGCGTTTCTGCTTCTCCTCTGCCAGGCAAATTGTGCTCGTTTATATCTGTAAAAAGGAAAGGCTAAGTTAATTTAAAATTATGCCAGTTCCATCCACTATGTGAATGACCACAGAAGGTGAGAGACAAGAGGATGAAGACCAGTGGATTTTAGCTTGACATGACAATGTAGATGAGGAGTTAGCTGTTTGATCAGAAATTATTATGTAATATATGAATGGACGGAGGAGTTTATTTAACACTCCAACATTTAAATGTAGGGATCTATATATTTATATACATGTAAGTACATATATACACACCATTATCAATAAGTTGATAAGTATTTTTACTAAGATGTGCTGGCTGTTTTTATAGTTTGCATGTTGCTGTTTGTATTGTAGATAACTACTTAAAATTGCTTTCCTGTATACCAGTCTTTTTACACGACTGTGTTAAAAGATACTTCATAGAAGTAAACTATTAGAATGTGTTTGTTGCTAAAATTACTGTAAAAGTAAGGGCTTGAAGAGATGATAGACTGAGTATTATAGAAATACACGTAACCTAAAAGATGGAATACCCTTGAATGCATGGCAGAAAACAAAGAAATAGTGTGTTGTACTGAAGAAACGTGTACAGTCAGACTCATCTGGGTTATTTCCATAGAGATTTCTCTAAGTGATATCCCAGAGATGCCAACATCACGTGCAGTGCATCTGTCCAAAACATGATACAGATGGAAAGCAGCTTATAGACAGCAAACATACAGCAGAATAGAACCAGCTGTCTGATTATAAAACTAACCATGCAACCTCAAAACTGAATTTCAGATCCTGAATGAAGTCTATGCTGGTAGCTACTTGAAAAAAGTAGAAGGTACACAGAGTCCAGTGGTCCTTCTGAAGGACTCAGCTGGAAGGCAAAATCCTGAAGAGCAAAAGCTGTATTTTATCCAATAACTGCTGAATACAAAGTACGAAAGTGGATAGGTGAGGGAATCCAGGGTGGGGAGCAGCAGTTGGAAGTCAGGTATCTGAAACCCAGAGTAAGAGACAGTGTTTTATATGCAGGCCAGTGCTAAGCATTTCCAATTTGCTAGGTTTACTCAGCTTCCCATTTAGAGAGTGAATTTTAGGTGGGGTTTTTTAGGCGGTTTTTTTTAGGCTCATTGTACACTTTGCTGGGTAAAAAGCCTAAGACAGGGGTCTGAAACACTCAGTGATCAGGCTTTTATACACTAAGCACTCTTGACAGCTTATCTTCTGCATGCTATAGAAACACTCCATAGCTGGTATTTGCAAAACATCTAAATGAAAAAAGCCTTCTAGTTTTTTTCAAACATTTCTCCTGGCTACCATACCAAACACAAATTTGGTGGGTTTACAAAATGATTGGTTAGTTATTGACAGCACTGCTCTTTATGGTCAACTTTTAACACTCAAAAGTGGGATCCATATGGATGCACATTTGAAAAAGAAAAAATTACTTGGTTTGTAGTAACTGTTTCTTTGAGCTGCCATATGTGTGGATCCTGTGATCCAACCCATATTTTTGCTTTTTCTCACTCATTGTGAAATCTGATTCTGAAATAGCTATGGGATTGAAATACATTTGCAACTGTGTGTGTTTATTGTCTCCTGCTGCTGGTGGTGAGTTTGTCTGAAGACGGGCCATGTGTGGCAATAATATTATGAATTATTAATAGTATTTTAAATTTATGGGCTCATGTTCAGGTATGTTCAAAAACCTGGCGTAATGCATAGCCATCACTGAAGGCAGTTCAAGCCAAACTTTTATATCACAGTTGTGGGCGATTAAAGCATGTACATGCCATGACTCACAATAACTTAGCTGATGGGTGGTAATTCATTAAATTACCTCAGTTTCATTGTGGTTGGTGGTGTGCCAACCCTGAGGTTTTTATCAGGCACATTAAATATTTACCCTTGGGGTGGGATCTATGCCAATAAATTCTTGAAGAATCAGAACTATTTTAGGTAAGTACCTGTTCTTTCTTTTGCTGGAATGCTTTGGATTTTCACAGTAATTGTTCTTCACAACTAGACATAGCATATATATTGATGCACATGCATGTCAGAGGGAGTTTATTTATTTGTATATAATTCAGTGGATTATCTTGCCAATTACTAGGTTATTTAATCATTCTTAAAGGTGGAGTGACAGCTTGGCAACTGCCCTTTAACTGGATGCTTTTACTTAACTTCTGTTTCAGTGACAGAAGACTATCTTAGCATGCCCAAGAAGTTCCCTAGAAGCACTGCGGTTATTCATATCTCTTAAATCGTGAAATACTAGACTTAAAGCTTTGATCCTGCACAATGGAAGTGTATGCTCTGCAATTTAGGGAGACAAAACACACTAGAAATATTTGTTTCAGTTCAGAATAAATTTCACAGTTGCATCCAGGAACTCGGTTGCTCAGTTACTTCTTGTCATCTATGTAATTAGATATGTATATGTAAAGACTTCGATATGCGTGTTTAAGGTAGCCAGTTCTCAAAGATGAAAATTGCAGTGTGATCCTTCTAGTTTTACTTTTTTCCTAGTCCTGAACAGAATAGTAAATAACAGAAAATAAACTTATTTCTTGTTGCAGCCTTTATCCTCATCTCTACTCAAGAGCATACATTAACTTTAGAAATCCTGAGGACATCCTTCTTTTTAGAGATCGCTTTGATGGCTATGTCTTCATTGATAATAAAGGTTGGACTATTTGTAAGATATTAAGTATGTATATATACATATACCATTTTAGAACATTAATTTACTTCCTTTTTGCTAATTATACCATTTTTTCCTCAATATACAGTTAATTACATTAAAATGTATCAAAATCTAGCACTCAAAAGATAATGAAGTGCAAAATATATTTGTCCCTGCAGTCTTGCTTGTCTATGTGGTGTGCATGGTTTGTCTGCATTCTTGTACCTTAAGCAATACACTGTCAAGATCCTATTAAGATAATTTATCTTATGCAAGCTTCACAATTCATCACAACAGGAACCGAACACATTGCAAGCATGCATCGTTACACCTTCAGTGTGTTTTTGTGAGATAAAGTTGTGCCAGTTATTCTCATTTTGAAAAAGCAAGACAAAAACTTGACTTCATCATTTTGGTTGCCTGCTTTGAGATATGTACACCTTGACTTTTTAGAGCATTTGCAGACATCTTGAGTTGAGTTCCAAGAACAAGAGCAACAAAATTGGTTGCCATCTTTAAAATGTTCGGTTTGCAAAAGTTTGCCCAACAGTAAAGGAAAAACTCTGTAATGTAGGTGTGGATAAATCCACGTCTCCTACAGTAGCATGAAACTGCCATAGCCAAGAAATGATGCTTTGCCTTTAGTAGTTCCTTGCCATATTCACTCGTACCTTCTGTAAAAAATTGCATGGGTTGTATAAAACAGGCATAGACTTGTGGGTTTCTTGCATAGACATTGTCTGTTCTGTACACTCAGTGTTGTGGAGGTCCTGCGAAAAGTAGTCCTGTCCACTCTTACTGGAGAGTTGATCTCTAAAGAAGCTGTCTGTCAAACTAACAAATTCCTCTTCAGCATTTCCTACCTGAGATATTTTATAGGCCTCTAACTATAGGATTCTAACTAATCAGATTTGGATGGATTTTCGTAGAGATGGAGAACAATACATTCCTCTCAGTGTGTGATTCCCAGATTTCAAATTCTGTGTGTTTTAGATGAAAAACTAAAAATAAACTGGTTTTATGGTTCTGCCAAGACTTCACTTTGCCTAAATTAAGCACGTTTTTCAGTGTTGGGCTGGACTGAAGCCAGGGTTTTCTGTACATTGCAAAACTGAGCTTGGACACTGCTGGCCAATTTGGCACGATTGTGCAAATAAAGAACACAAGTTTTGATCAAAGGTGCCTTCTGGTGACGTTTATGGAGGCATTGTATTTATAAGGCTAAAATTAAAACAAGGATTACCAGGTTCAATAAGGTTAACAAATGTTCTGACTGATTTAAGCCGTTTTCAGTGGACTTGAGCAAAGTATAATCTTGAACTAGCTTCAAGGAGAAACCAGGCAAAATTCAAAAGCTACACACAGTTCTGACTCCAGTCCAAACAAGAATCCAATATTTAAGGCAGAACTCAAAACAAAGAATCCATGCCAGTAAACACAGGCAAGAAGTTGCGCAGTCCATCATAAACAAAGAAGTTTCATACAATTCTACATGCTGAGTTTTACAGTTTTGCTTCTGAAAGAAGGTGGTATGTTTTATTATTGCATGTTATGCAACATTTATTTATTTTTTAAGCTTTTTGCAAACAGAACTTTACAGAAGCAACTCAATTGTTTCAGATTCATTTCCCAGTAGTACTTACCACTTGTCAGGCTGAGATTTTATATAAATGTTTCTAATCAGTTCATATCTGTGAAGAATTAAAAGGGAATTATAAATGATACTGCAATAATTTTATCGTGCAACAATAGTCATCTTCATTTTGACAGTCTTTGTCAGCATGTCCAAAAAATATTTAATGTTTATGTATATAATTCAAATATAAATGTATTTTGTTTTGAATCTAAAATATAGCTACATGTAATTTTTCATTAGAAGTTTAGGATGGGATTGTAGAAACACTCATTTTACATTTCAAGTAAGACTGCCCAGCACAAGTTTCAAGAGTTTTGAAAATCTTAATTGAACATAAGGAATGTTTCTCCCCATCAAAAAATTAAGCACTGATCTCTTTTAAGGTTTGGAGTATCCTGCAGTGGTTGAATTTGCTCCATTCCAGAAGATTTCAAAAAAGAAGCTGAAGAAGAAAGATGCCAAGGCTGGGAGCATTGAAGATGGTAAACATATTTTCTTGGCGTCATGGTGGAAAATAGATTCTATTTCTGTCATGCACTGCAAAGTATTAACATAATTCAAAAATTTTTCTTCACAGATCCAGAATATAGGAAATTTTTAGAGAGCTATTGTGCTGATGAAGAGAAAATCTGTGCCAATCCTGAGATTCTTTTGGGAGAGATTGAGGCCAAAACAAGGGAACTCATTGGTCTGTTTTCTTGATTTTTCTTATTATTGAGAATATTAAATATATTCTTTTTATATCTTTATGATATTATCTGCAAGAGCTGACCTGTTCAGTCTAACAGATTTTGCAGTTAAATTTTTGTTAGCTTGCCACGTAGTGGCAGGACACACCCCACTTATTCTTTTAAGTCTCTATGCATGGAATTGCTTGACTTCACTGGAAGTTTTGCATGCACAGTGGCTTCAGAAGTAGGTCCTTAATACTTCTGAATACTTACAGATGTATTAAAAGATGGCAGATTTATTTTTAAAAGATAAAATAGCTGAATACTTAACAATTGATCCCTGATACTAGCTGCTTTTATTGAGAAACATGAAATGATCTCTCTTTGTTCTCACAGTCAAGATTCTGCAAAAGCTTTTAGATTAAGGCAACACCTTGTTTTCTGTATGCATACAGCATGGCTTTCACAGTCTCAGGGGGAATCTTCAGTAAGATCAACACTGAAATCTTCAATGCCAGTATGCAGCTTTCAGGATGACATGGAATATTGATGTGCTGTATCTCCAAGTGACAACATGCAGAACACTTCCTCTTTCCTTAGGTGTGACAATTGATCAAGTAGGAAAAGAAAAATCTACCTTTGCTATTATTTCTTTACAGTGTAAAGGTAGCCACCTCTTTTGATTAGAATCATAGAATAGAATCATAGAATCATTTCAGTTGGAAAAGCCCTTTAAGATCATCAAGTCCAGCTGTAAATCTAACACTGCCAAGTCCACCACTAAACCATGTCCCTAAGCACCACGTCTGCATGTCTTTTAAATACCTCCAGGGATTGTGACTCCACCACTTCCCTGGGCAGCCTGTTCCAATGCCTGACAACCCTATCGGTGAAGAAATTTTTCCTAATATCCAATCTAAACCTCCCCTGGCACAAATTGAGGCTGTTTCCTTTTGTCCTGTCACTTGTTACTGCTGTTTGAGAGTTGACTGGAGAAATTTGGAACTTCAACAATTTAGAGTAAATGGAAATGTTAGAAGTATGGGTATTTAGATAATTCTGTTATCAATAAAACTTGTTTGTTGCTGCTCTAGATGGGGAAGTTCCCCAACAATTTTTATTTACCCCAAATCTTCCCCAGTATTTGACAGCAAAGTAAAAGCAGTCAAAATTTTTAAAGAACTTTACAAAAAGTTTACAGTTTCAAGAAAGATTTATTAACTTAAAAATATTCTATCAATAAAAATGATTAGTCTTGAGAGTTTCAGATTTCTGAGTAACAATATTGGCTGAAGTCAGCTTTACATTAGGAGTTTTAATGTTTTGTTTCTGTTAAATCACAGGAAATCAAGTTAGTTGCTTTTTTCTGCTATTCAAAACTGTGGCCATTGCTATCAATGTAAAACCAAAGATTGCTTCAGTGGATAGCATGTTCATAGCAAAATTAAGTAAGGATTTAGTTGTATGTCCAGTTTCGAAGGTGTTACTCCTGCTGAAGTCAATGAAAGATGTGCCCAGGACTTTGCTGGTGGAATTGGGCTTCACATTCTCAGCCTTTCTTCAGGTAGTGTTACTGCAGACTGACATGTTTTACGCATCTTGTCAGATGTGTTGGCTCATCAGTTTCAGACAGAGACATATAAAACAGATTTTCTCTGTAAGAAGATGAAGATAAGCTCATTCTTCTGGCTTATTTGTATACAGAGAGCGAGATAAAATATAAAAGTCATTGCTGACACAGGTCTTCATTTTGCAATTTATTTTCTTGTAAAATTTCTTAAACATTGTAAGAAAAACTGCTTAGATTTTTGTTTGTAGTACGGCCCATAAATAAGATGGGTAAGATTCAGGTTTGATCAACATTCTTTTTCGCCCTCCTCTTTTGATAGGACTCATCACACTGCTTCTCTCCCTTGAACTTCAAGTTATAATTTCTGATTAAACCTCTTGCACCACAGCCTTAGTCATGACTAGGGCCAAGTTCTGGACTCCCAGTGCAGCTTAGCCTTTCCCCAGACCCACCAGTTACAATTTGTGATCGCTTCCAGCATGTAAAAGTGCCCAGAGGCCGACACTGCTCAGACAGGGGAACTTAGGGGAGCAGGGGAGAGAGGCAGAGCTGCAAATCTGAGGAACTGGTAGGGTGCTGGGGACCTAAAATTCGTCAGAAATTATGCACAGGGCCGGGGGGGGGGAGGGGGCAGCATGTGAAATCTAGGGATAGAGGGAGGAAGATCTCAAATCAACAATCTTTTTTGGTTGTTGCTTTTGATCATTGATACTTGCTAAAAATAAATACTGAATCCTATCAAGCCTTCCCATTCATAACTGTGTAATAAGGTTTTATCATTAATGAATGGGTTGCCCCCAGGATATTCGTACTTTGAAGACAAAAACATTCAAATGTTTTTGGGATATGAATTGTGTCTAGATTTTGGCTATGCCATTTCAAATTTGATGAAAACTTTATTTCTTCCTTTTTTTCTTTTCTTTTTTTCTTCCAAATCCTGTCATACATTCCAATAGTGAAATTTTCTTCTGGTTTAAGGAAGAATCCTATGCATAACTGTAGAGCAATTTCTAGTAGTAAACATTTTCTGTAACTCTGTCCTGGGACATCCAAGACTGACAAAATGTGTTGTAACTACTCACAGCTGTAAGTACATGAATTCAAGTTTGAATTCAATACTGACAGTCATGAATGCTATACATGATACATAATTTGATGATGTTATCCAGGTTTTTGTAGAATTCTGGGATGGTTCAGGATGGTGGCTTAGGCTAGATTTCAGAGTGTGGAGAGACAGCTCTGTAACGTAAGAGTGGCTGTGTGATTCAGTAGATAAGGCATTTTATTTGTTATTTGGGAAGCCAGAGTTTTATTGAACCTGCTGATACTTTGCTATGTAACCTGGGACAAACCACTCACCTCTTACTCATCCCGTTTTCCCATGGAGAGGTGAATGCTAAATGGTAGTTAAATGGAAATGTTGTATTAGAATGAAAATGTTTCCTTAATGATGTACTTTGAAATCTGGGATTGAAAAGTGCTATGTGAGATTACAGTAATGTGGGCTGCATATGAACAGCAATATAGCTAGGTTTTGATGTATGAAGTTAAAATGTAGGAGTAGATTCTGAACACACTTCTTTCCTTTTTGGTGAAATAACCATTTGATGAGCAAGAGAAATAAGCCATTCCCTTGAACTGAAGAGATACGATTTTTAATTAAACATTAAATAATCATGCAACATATCTCTGTTGCTTCTACCCCTAAAAGCAAAAAAGCAACGAAGTGTTTCTAAAGCAGAATGGTGGGAATGCCTTCAAAAATATATAAAACAAATAGTTTTATTAATTATTTGGCTCCCTTGTAGACAAAGCTAGAAAAAAGGGGTTAGTACTAAAGTAAAGAAATGAGTACATATTTTAGGAGTTGAACACTATATCACAAATTTTTTGTGTTTTAGCTAGAAGAACAACACCCCTTTTGGAATATATTAAAAATAGAAAATTAGAAAAGCAGGTACGTTCAGACTTTTGCCTGAAGTTCAACATTTATGTTTCACGTGGTTTTCCGTTGGACAATTTACAGTTAATCGTTTTGAATTCCTCAGAGGATACGAGAAGAGAAAAGAGAAGAAAGAAGGCGGAGAGAATTGGAGAAGAAACGTCTGCGGGAAGAAGAGAAAAGGAAGCGCAGAGAAGAGGAAAGACGTAAAAGAAAAGAAGTGGAGAAGCAGAAGAAAATTTCTGAAAAAGAAATAAGGATCAAGGTACCTTAATGAAAAAGATTATTATTCTGTTGAAGTTATGCAGAAGTTCCTTTGGTATCTCACTGTTTATTTAGTATACAGTGTGGAGATACCAAACCAGTTTTGACTGGAAGGGAGAGTAATGTAGGGCTTTGACTAAGTAGCGTTGTTTGAAAGTGTGACTAACTGCTTTAGGTACAATGATGTGCTGATGCAGTTATGGCAGGTAACTCGGATATCTTTATACAACACTGCTGCATTCTATGCCAACATAACCTGACAGAACCAAATTGTTCCGTGCCAACATGTTGGAATATTATTGCAAATATGGCTTTAACACTTTCTGTCATGTAAATCTTCATCTAGCCAAATTCACTGAGAGTTTTTTTGTGTTTATGCTCAGAACTAATGTATTTTAATAGTATGCTTTAACCAAGTCTTGGTAATTTGAGGGTGCGCTGCCTTACAACAATCTGAATGGGTGTGCTTTTAATGACTTCACTTAGGCGAGTGTATTTTGTGCTATTACGTCTGGACATTTAAAACCTTACTTGTATAAGACAACACAGATAAAAACTATTCATCTGAACTGAATTTTGTGGTATTGGAAAGGCTTTATAGGCTGTTTTGAAGAGGAAAATTGGTATAAGAGTCTGTAGCTTAACACAAGGACACACAGACTCACTCCAGATCTTGTGGTGGGGAGAAGCCACAGAGCTGTGTACTTCTTTCCTCTATTCTTCCTGGACAACAGTTTCCTTCACCTGGATGTATAAAAACAGTAAGTTATGAAGCCAAATTACAGATTTTTTTAATATCTGGGCATAAAGAAAAACACTGTAGAAGTTCAGAAGAAAAGGGACTCGCTTCTTAAAATGTATTACCCAAAATTGGTTGTCCAAAAACCCCAGTATTTATGACATAACTGTGGTGATGTGACCTTGAAAGCTAGTTCCGTCTCCGAAAGAAGAGGAAAATACTACCTGAGAGAAACATTATAGAAGTTTTAAATATTGGAGAAGAAT
Organism: Haliaeetus leucocephalus; assembly: GCF_000737465.1. NCBI lineage: Eukaryota > Metazoa > Chordata > Aves > Accipitriformes > Accipitridae > Haliaeetus > Haliaeetus leucocephalus. The sequence continues at coordinate 3,325,107 of NW_010972931.1, forward strand.
AACCTGTGCTCATTTCAGGAAAAACTGGTAGAATGAAAAGACTGATGAGATGTTCTGCTTATACCTGAAATGTTAGAGAAATAGTTTGAGACAGTGGGTCCTTTTATAAAGTTTATTCCTGTAATGCTAGACACTGCTCAAGCCCTGTGTGGGTTATTTGTTGTGAAAGGAACAGACTTCTTGAAAATCTTAATCTCCCAGGTGAAAATGTAATGTGATCTTTTCTGCTAGTATTATAATTTTTTCCTCAGTCTGTATTTCTGTCAGGGTGTATTTATACTAAGCACTTACTTCTATATGCCAGTCTACCCCAAGTAGTTAATGTGGCACACATTTTATATATAGTATTTCAAGGAGTGAAGTATTAATCCTGCTCTCTTTGTAGTATTGTAGAGGTTCTACTTATTTTATTTTCAATGACATTGAGCTCTGTTACATGATTTCTAAGAAATCATAGACCATAATAATATCTTTATATATAAAACTCAGGAGAGAAGAGTAGGTAAGTGCTTTCTCCAGTATTCTCAGCATATTAAAAAGTATGCAGTTGAATGCCTGTTAATGACTGTCACTCCTTAGCAAAAGTAAACTGCCCTTTTTAAATAACTTTAAATGTCATACTTTGTAAAATACATTCCTGGCATTGAAATAAGATATCTTCAATCTTAATAAGTTACTGATATATTAAATACATTGTTAAAATGTCTGTTACAACAGAGGAGAATAATTTCACATAATAATATAAACAAGTATCTCTTAGCTTCTGAAGAAGCCTGAAAAAGGAGATGAACTGGCCAGTGAAAAGCACAAAGAAAAAGGTGAAGAAGCTGACATTGAGGAAAACAAATGGGATAAATCACCTGGATCTGGGAGTATAAAATCCAAATCTTTGGAGGGTTCACTAAAAGAACTTAAGGAAAAGTAAGTAATATATATATCTTTTAGGCTTCAATTTAGATCCTAAATGCTTTCATCTCAAGGCTTAAACATGATGTAAGTGGTGCATTGACTGTCTGTCAGCAAAGAACTGATTTCATTCTCTGTGAACAAATCTCTCGTTGTCCTTTTTGTAAAAGGTGTGTTTAGTAACAGCTTACTGACCTGATGGCAGTATTAGTGGATGCAATTTGTTATTTGTGAAATGTTTTGAAATCCCAGATTGGAAGGATTTCTGCGTGCAAAGTCATTCAGAGTTTCACTGTTATTTCACCTGTTCCCCATTAAGAGCTCGGGTAAGGCCCTCCTTCCATTACTGATGTCAAAGACTAAATTGGCTAGGATGCCTTACTTTTCCTTCCTTGGTTTTGCTGCAATAAACATATGAATATGTTTGGTAAATGGGACAATGGCAGAATAGTTAAGGTGTGAATGATAGCGTTATGATAGATACATGCAGAAGGCTGTCTCTGTCCCCCACTGCCTTTTGTGTCACATATGTAATAGTAGGAACAACGGGTACAGCTCAGTTCTGTTGCTACTGTAGCCTGGAAATGTCTTGCAGATGTTTTCAGCAGTTGGTTCTCTCTCTTGTCCTTTGGCACATGTGTCCCATCACAAGCAGGATTCAGCTGTGAAACATGTAAGATACATAACTAAGAATAATATGCAGCTGAGATAAATAATACTTCGTTCTTCAGTAGAGTTGTTCAGCTAAGCTCTCCAAAGTACTCTGCAGTACATAGGGACAAGCTTGAGCATTTAAGTTAGTTACCTAAGGTATTATATATGAAGTATTACAGGAAGTTTGGGATTGTTTTCTAGGAGCCTTGCAGGCTACCTGCCTATTCTAAGTAGTTTAAATTTTATCTTTGTCCACATGGGTTCTTGATTTTTATGAAAAGTATGCAGGAGCTGCAAATGTTCTCTTAATGGCAAATGGAAAAATAAAGAAACTTTGAACACTGGAAAATAAAACCACTGAATTTGCTAATTGAAGAAATGGTTCACCAATAACATCCTACATGCGTTATTCATCTTTTTTTGTCTCTGACTAAGGACTTCAGACATGGGCTAATGTTTCAATATGTTCAGTATGTCCTAAAAGATGCTAAAAACTTTCATTTCACATTCTCTAATGGAAACTGAAAATATTCAGCAACTCTTTTGTTGATGTTCTTCAACAAAGGAAAACAGAACAGGCTCAACAGAAGCACTTGCAGGGGCAAGTCAGTTGTATGCTAATGAGGCTTTTTATGTATGAAGCTTTTGGTGGTGCCATGTAACATTTTTACTATTGATCCTGTAAGTTTAATAAGGCATTAATGTAGGTTTTCCAGGTGTAAAACAGAATCCTTTTGGCTGCGCAGGTACAGTAAGTGTTACCTTGTCTTTCCAAGTGCTCATTTCATCATGATTATTAGTGGGTGTGATTAGGTAGCAAGCTATGAGCTATTTCAGCTGAATCGAGAATTAAAGTTGAACCTACTTTGTCACTGACTCAGAAATCGGTAATAAACTATTAACTTCCAACTCTACATGCAAGAGGTGAATTGCCTGTTTGAAACCATGTTTTAAGGCTCAGTAGCAATAGCTTTCTACCACAAATTAAAACCTCAGTAGGTGCATGAGTGTACATGGTCACATACAGATTTGAAACTATCCCAAACAGAAGTATGCTTCCATTCCCTTCCATTCATTTCTGCTTGCTTTCTCTGGCTGTGTAACTTTCTCTTCTACCTGTAATTTGTACCCTGCCATTTCCACTCTTGCCTGCCCGGTCGCCATGACTGAATTTTAGAAAGAAACTTTAACCACTCTTGAACTGGAGCTTGCATCCCTGTCACCTGCTTACCTCCAGGCCCATCCATTCCTGCCTCACCCACAGTAACAGATGGGGGAAGAGACGGGTACCAGGCAGTGCTGCAGCACTAAGTGGAGGTGTGTCTTTCTGACTTTTTGGAAGGTCACGCTCTGAGCCTTGCGAAGATTTGGAGTTAGTGTCTAGAATAGCATATTAAATGTGAAACAAAACAACTTACAGCCATATACCGCTTGAGAGCTAACACAGTATTTTATATATATGTATCTATGCTACAGGTACAGTATCTCTGTAACTGTGATTGATTCAAGTGTCTGTGACAGCTGGGACGTTGCTTCCACTTGCTGAATGTGTTATGCTAACGCAAGCACAGTCTTGCAAAGTGCTGAGTAACTTACCTGTCACTCGGGTTTTGTTGCTGACCTCCAGCTCTTCCCGAGATGGGGCCCCTGTCTTGGCAGCCCCACCAGTGCGCAAGTTCATGGCAGAGGCTGACAATTTTCACAGTCCTGTTATTTGAAAAAAAAAAAAAAAAAAAAAGTAATATAGAAAGATAAACTTTTATTGATATTAAACGATTCTAAATGAGAAGCATATGATCACAATTTGATCACTACAGCATTAGAAAATATCCATCCTCTCTGATTCTGTCTGCTGATTCCCAAAATGTGAGCAGACTGTCAAAAGCAACCTTCCTGTTTCAATTTTAAGTATTTATACATATGTAATATATAAAAAGAAACTGCCTGTGTTTGCTCCTTTTAAAGTTCAATCTATTCTGTAATCTTTCTTCATTATTTGCAGTTTGGCTGTATGAGAGAAGCACCCGCTTGCTGAACAGGAACAATGAAGTGAATAAGAGAGCTGAGAATTGTATCAGACAGGCAGCAAAATGTTGCAAACTAATAGTCTTTATAATATAGACCCATTGCAGCATAGCAGAAATTAAGTATTATGTTGTGGTAAGGTAATGGTCTTTTGCCTAAATAAAATATGCAAAGATAGGCTAAATTAGTTGGAGACATCATAAACAAAAGCTTGCAACATAAGTTTTCATTTTCACAAATGCGTTCTGCAAGTTGCAATGTCAGTGAATAATTTTTGTTAGCATCATAAAACTTTACACATTGAGACATGATACCTGCACAATTCCTTCGGGCCCTGAATGTTCCCATTCAAGGGAATATTCATGTACATGAGTCACCTCAAGAACAGGCCACAAGAGCTAATCATGCAGCATGTATGTATGTGAAGAGTATTGGGGAACTATTTATTGGACTGGAAAGAGGGATAAAAGTTGAAGAATGTGCCTTCCACAACAGTTGCACAAAAGTCTGATTTTGCTTGCAAAGCTTTGTCCGCTATTTTGAACTGAATGCATAGTCAAGGGCCGGACATACATGGATGAGACATTCAGCAAAATTGCACATAACCCCTTTTTCATGAGAAGAAACCAGCCTTGCCATACAATTGATCTGAATACTGTTGAAGTCAAAGGAAGGCTTTGTATTGCATCCTTCAGCAGTTTTGTTTTACTGTTAATTGCTTGGATTTTCTTTCTTTTTATACGTACTCGTAGGTCACAAAATGATAGTGACAAAGAGCAAAGAGATTTGGAGAGAAGATTTCGAGAAAAAGAACCTGAAAGACAAAGGTATCGATTGGATGATGGCAGAAAGCATAGAGCTCACTATGAGTTTGACAAGTTTGTGAGAAGGAATGAAGAAGAGCTGAAATGGGGGAAAGGATACAACCCAGACAGAGGAAAGAAAGGGAACTACAACTACAGCTTCACTGTGGAGGCAGTAGACAAACTGGGTAAAGAGGACAAGTGTGATGACATGGCATCCAAAAAGGAGCGCATAAGAAATAAGGTTCTTTTATTCATTTAGGATAATCTTTCATTAGTTAAATATGCTTCAAGATCACAGGTTTTGCTTTTGCAAACTCAGCTTAAAGATGCTTTTTCAAAAAAAGCAGTTCTTTATTTCATTTTCAGTAAAACGCAGACTGCTTTCTACTGTTATCAGAGGACAACAGCATTTAAAATAAGGTTACAGGTCTCTGCTCACTCATATTTACAATATATAAAAGACTTTTTGTCTTCCTTTCAACCCTAGCATTTTTAGAACACTATTCTTGGAAGCCTTGTATTTTATGAATGTATTAAAGATTTTTATACTTCTGATCAGTAATGAAATTTAAAAACTGTGACATGCTGGTCTTTTAAAAATGTACTTTCATTACCCAGCTCATAAAGTAATGTGGATTAGCCAGGCATTGCTCAGTAGAGGAACTATAAGGACTTAAATAAATAGCTAATACAGAAACCATTGTATTTAGAGGGTGTGAATGTGCAAATTCTTCAGTATTGTATACCTGCCAGTATGAAAAGCCTGTTGTTTGGTTAGGACGAATTATTCTCGTGGTCGTTGTCAGGGAAAGAGCAGGTGCAAAACCAGTGCAAGAGGGGCCTGTAGTAGGGTGTGCATGTCCCTTATTGTCTCCCAGAGACATGGGCATAATTTTTCTCAGAATGCCTGATTTCAGGGTCTTTTCAGGAGGTGGCTCTCCTTGTTACCCTCATTCTCTCTCCCTTTCTGATCCTAGATTTTCCACAAAAGATGACTGAAACACTGTTTTGTGTAGAAATTTATTCTGTATGTGAAACTTCTTTGAAACCAAGTGACTGATCTGTCACGTGGGCTAAGGCTGACGAGGAGTAAAGCGGTCACGTCCCGAGCGAGTCTGTATGGAGTGTGCATAGAGCAAGTCCAGGTGGACTCGCTGTGTGCGTCAAGCAAGTCACCTTGTGCAAACACAGAAAGCCTGGTGCGCCCCACTTTTTGATTACGCAAAGGTCAGCTGGGCAGTATGGGTGAGATCTGTCTGCATATACACATCAGCCACCTGTCGCACGCACCAGCGGCTCAAGCTGTAGAACAGTCAGAAAAATGGCTAGTTCAGAAACAGGAAGATGGGAAAGACAGTATTCCTCCTGCTTGCCACGCTGCTCTTGAAGTCTGATGAAATAATCTGCAACCTTGGAACTTGATGATGGGTCTTGGGGGCCCTTTGCCAAGCCTTAAGAAGCCGCCTCCTTTTTATTTCTTCCTGTTGCACTTCTGGTAGCTCGCTGAGTCTGTGGATTAGTGCACACTTCAAGTGCTAGATTTGTTCCTTAAACAAAATAAGCAATATCAGTAAAGTTCTTTGCAGTGTGATGACTTTTTTCCTTAGAGTATTTATCATGTAGGTAAGAGTTAGGGGCTGAGTTTTCCAACTTACCAGTAGAATTAACAATGCCAACACAAGTTTTTAGGCAGAGATCGAGCTGCTTTCTGAAGTTTGTAAGAATTAATTAGAAAACAGGCAATTTCCAGTGTCAGTAACAGTTGTGCTAGCTTTCATGCGAACTGTGAAGTACAGAGTCTGTGATACGAAAAATTGCTTGGACCCTTTATCATAAACTTTCCAGTGGGCACTGCTCGTCAGAGGATCTAGTTTTATGCAGCTGTTTGTGATGGAGAAAGATACATGTTATGCATTTCATACCACACCGCAAAGCACTAACTAGAATGATCTAGTTGTATGGCCCAATACTGAATCTCGATACCTGGTTTAAAGAGATGGAGAAAAAAGTGGAGCAAAAAAGACAAGAGGTGAAGGAAAAAGAAAGAAAAAGGGAAAATGTGTATTGGGAATAACAAAACAGAATGAAAGAACAAAAGATCAGAATTACTTCAAATTATGAAGGCAATTGGAAATTAATATTGATGTAGGACAATTTCAGTGCTCTGCCACTGTCTTAAAATAGGCTGTTTAATTTTGTTTGCTAAACTTAACAGAAGACTTTGGTCAAAAAGCTCAGGTTTTGGTGAATGGGTTGCTTCATAACATTAAAAACTGGTATTTGTGAGAGTAAAATACTCTTAGTAGGAAAAGACTTATTAAGCAGAGTACCTAAACAGTATGTTTTATTATTGAAATTTCAAGAATAAAAAGTGCTCTCAAGAGCTACAGAACATTCCCATTTGCATGTTTGAGGTGTCTTCCTTGTAAAGTGGCTCCTTCCATTTTCCAGTGATCAAATCAGCATGTGTACGATTGGGTCACTCCCAAAGCCTGCACATGCTCAAATTGTACTTACTTTGTTTATTATCAGCAGGTGAATTCCCCTGCTCTCATACTCAGTATGGAAGGCATGATGAAGTGGAGCAATAAATGTGCAATTTTATTTTGATACGTGTAATTCAAATGTGCATGCCATGTTTAAATTGTGGTAACGATTGATGATTTGAAGAGCATTGCACACATATCACTTGGTAAAGTTCAGTTGAGGATAATTTTCTAGCTGTTACCTGCTAAACTTTTCTGGTTTGTCTTACTTTTTTATGCTTACGTTTAATATTTGTTATTCATCTGCAGAGTTGCAGGTGCGCAGGCTGTTGTTCTTCTGGGTTGATGTTAGTGAAGTTAGCAGCATTTTTCGGTTTTACCTGTAATACTGTGTTTGATAATTGTCTGCAGTATTTCTCCTTGTTTACATTAACTGTGTCATAGGGCCTTTAATTTTTACAGCTTTCTTCATTTATTCAAAATGCTTGGCTCCCAAGAATAGTGTTATAAACAAGACAGATGCTAAATACTGAGTCAATTTTCATTACACTCCATTTTTTTCCTGGGTCTTACGAAATGTAAAGCGATTTAACACAAAATGTACTTTCTTCACAAACATTCATCACTTCAAAATCCCACATATGTATCCAACACGGGTTTCTCAGAGCATTAACCACATCTCCTTCCTTCTAGGATCGCCCAGCCATGCAGTTATACCAGCCAGGAGCTCGCATTCGAACACATATGGGATCTACAAGTAAAACCTATGACTGCAGTGGGAAATCCTTTGAAGATGTCCTTGATAAAAAGTACGAGGCAGATAATTCAGCTGGAGGTGGTTCTGAAAAGAGCGAAGAAGCAGAATAAAACAAACTGGAGGAAAGACTTGTGAAAAGGGATGAACTTAAGATTCAGTGTCATCACAAAAAAATTCCACAGGGCTGTTTCAGAATTCCACAGGCGATTGCACCAACAAAATTATAATAGCTCTGCCTCTTACTTTCTGTAAAATAAATGGAAGAGTGACTGGAGATGTATAAAGTATCTTACAGCAAAGGAGTATTGTTGCTTTTTTACAAAAAGCAGTGCAAACACCATTTGCCTCATTTAAAAGCAGTTCAATATTTTATTAGATTTACCTTGAAATAGAAAAAGTAATAGTTTTAAAGGAGTATTTATATAAGACTTTTCAGAAGCTATTTCACCTTTTCAAGTCTAAAGAAACGAAATATAAATTTGCATCAGCTTGAAATCTGAGGCACTTTAAATGTATTTGGTGCATGACGTGAGGGTCACAGGACCCCTTCCTGCAAATGGCAGCGGCAGAGGCTGCTGCAGGGAGTTGCCATTGGACTCGGTGGGACCAGCCCTGGGAGGAAGCTCTGGAGCCAGCAGTGTTTGCAGGATGAGGCCCACAGTTTGCACAGTTGTGAGAAATGTCCGTTGGTATCCGTACCTCATTGTGTTTACATTGTTTTTCAATTAACTATAGTGTCAGATAAGTGTTGGTAAAGCTACAAGTATGTTGTTAGAGAGTTTCTCATTTTCTGAGCCACTTTTGCCTTTTATGTTTTAACAGATTCTTGTGCTTAAAACAGAAGAAAGCTAACGCAAACCTCAGCACTTATACAGTATATCTGGTTTTAATAAATTAGCTGTTTTTTATGTTTTTTGACACTGACTTTTAAAAAAAAGTGGTTGTACAGTGATGACTTTTTATATGCTAATGTTTCATATAAGTTGCAGTTGCAGGATTTGGAAAATGTATGATATGTGAACACTCTGCAGTTCTATTTGTTAAAAAAATAAACACACATGAATGTCAACTGCAAACTACCATTTTGTAAGATCTAGGCCAAATTCTGCCCTCTGATGCAGGCACATAGGTATATATATATGTGTGTGTATATATATCTTCCATTGGTTTCAATGGTAGCCGCATATTTACAGAAGGGCAGAATACGTTCATTTATCTTTCATGGCTGAAAATTTCTTAGTTGTCGGAAACCAAGACCTGCTTTGTCGTTGAAGTTAAATAGTAAGATATTAATTTATTTTTACATCCTCTTTGAACATTTTATTATTAAGCATAACATCTAATTGTTCTAGATTGAAAAATTATTTATTGTATTTTCCCAGATATTATGCATTAAATAGAATAAAAGCAAAAAGATTTTGACTATGATTTTGAGACGTAATCTTCTGCGATTTTTTCATCTATTACTCTAGAAAAATTAAGTAAGATGCTATGCCACTTTGTAGTCTTCAGAAGCACATAAAAATACAGTTGAGAACTTTAATGTCAAGCTATGTACGTGAGCGGCCAACTAAAATTACTTCAAGGTTAAGTAAAACTGCTGTTAGAGCATCATTTGGGTTTAGCTCCATCTAAAATTTATCGTTTGCCAAGTTCATCCAGACTGCAGAGAAAGGATTTTGTCTTGAGTCGGTGTTAGCACGGGGCTGGCTTTCCCCTCAGCGAAAGAGCCTGGCTCCGTCCAAGGAGGAGGAGACTTGCCTGAAAAGTTCTCCTGCAGCGGAGCCAGGCAGAGCTGAGATTTTCACTAGATGAGAGTCTGCTCAAAAGCAAGTATTTCCCACCCGTTTGGATGCCCCGGGAGGCTGGAGGACGGGTCTCACCTGGGAGAGGGACCAGCAGGACACAGACAAGCTGTGATTTTGCACATGCTTGCAAGCCTGAGCTTGGTATCTTTTGGCCAGTGGTGGCTTTCAGGCTACTCGCCCACCTTCACCCAGGCTTGATTTTTGAGCCTCACTATAGTGTCAGAGGTGGTGCGGAAACCCAGCTAAACTGGATGAGCACAGAAGACTTTCAAAAACTGCACTTTGCAATCTTTTTTTGCAAGCCTGTTCAGATGGTCAAATTATCTTGAGGTGATCCGCAGCTCTTGCCCCCATCCAGAAGGTACATGCCTCCTTCCCACAAAGCGGCAGAGCCAATGCCTAGGCTGGGACACGGTTACCCATTCGATCCCTTCTGCCAGCGGGAAGAAAAGCCATCAGGGATTTCCTCAGCACGTACTGTTAGGGAAAGGAGAAGGTAGGAAGGACAGAACAGTTGGAAGGGACGTAGGACGACGATCTCGTCCAACTGCCTGACCACTTCAGGGCTGACCAAGGTATAGCATGTTATTAAGGACATTGTCCAAACACCTCTTCAACACTGACAGGCTCGGGGCATCGACCACCTCTCTAGGAAGCCTGTTCCAGGGCTTGACGGCCCTCTCGGTAAAGAAATGCCTCCTAACGTCCCGTCTGAACCTCCCCTGGCGCAGCTTTGAGCCATTCCCACGTGTCCCATCGCCGGATCCCGGGGAGAAGAGCTCAGCACCTCCCTCGCCACGTCCCCTCCTCAGAGAGCAGCGAGGTCGCCCCTCAGCCTCCTTCCCCCCAGACGAGGCCCGCCTTCAGCTCGACGAACACACCGACCTTTGCTGCCCGGACCCACTTCCCCCACCCCCTCACACCGCGCAACCGTCACCGAACACCCACCCGGGACACCCTCACCGCCGGGATGCACCGCCTAAACCGCCACCGGGGACCC
>NW_010972931.1:3335893-3395053 GCF_000737465.1 Haliaeetus leucocephalus
GGGGGGGGGGGGGGGGGGGGGGGGTGGGGGGGGGGCTGGGCAGGCACCCCCTCCCCGAAAGAAAGTTAAGGCAATGGCGGGCGGAGCGAGGAGCAGGTGGAGCACGCTGCGAGTTCTGCTCTCCTGCTGCGAGAACAGCTCGGGGGAGACAAAAAAAAAGAAAAAAGGGAGTTTTTGCACGGGCCCTCTCCCCCACGAGACCGTCCTTTTCGGTCGCGACAGAAGCGACTGCGAGGAGGGGACTGCGTCGCCCCTCAGGCGAAGCGAAGCAGATGCAAAGCGAAGGCTCGGAACGTGTCGCGGGGTTACACCGTTAGGGATGGCGACTGTTGGTGGCGGTTTAGAGCTGACCGCTGAACTGAAGGAGGCTCCTGCCTGTGAACTTTAGGGAGCCTGGAGAAGGGCCGGGGGAGCAGTCACTGCCCGTGAGGGGCTGGTGCGGGCGTTAGGAGGGTTTGATGGTTGGCCGTGCGGAGGGGAGCTGCAGTTCAGCACCGTTAGAAGTTAGAGGGGTGATTGGAAGCTGGACTTGACCGAGTTGTTGGTAAGTGAAGAACACGGAGACTTCGGATTTCATTTTGCTCTTCTGCGAGCTCCCCTTGAACCTCATTGTGATCTTAAACTCGATGATCTTAAAGGTCTTTTCCGACCTAAACAATTCTATGATTCATTTGCTTCCAGGGTAATGTAAGTGGAATTCATAGCCTGGTGTCACCAAGATTCACAACCTGAATTCACGATTCCTGACTAGATTGTGTGCTCTGGTGGGTCCAGTGGCACTTCATTAGCTCAGGTTCAGCACTGCAGAAATAAGGTTTCTGGGACCGTTTTTTGGAAGCTATCTGTGTGGAATTCTGAATTTGGAGTTAGAAAGCCCTGTCAGAAGTGCATGGAGTTAACTTTTCCTACCCCGAATCTGTCACAGGTGTATTGATATTACTCTGCAGTTTAGGTTGTTGTTAGATCTTGTGTTAAGAATTAATGTTGCTGTGTAGACTTGTCGTTCTCTTAGCAAAGGTGCAAATCTTGCAAAATAGCTGCAGTTCTGTCTTCTTCATGTTTCTTAAGTCATCTGCATGTGCATCAAGTATTGTCACTTTTCTACTGACTTGAACCCTTCCTGGAAACAGAGGACCACATAATACAGCATTTTCTGCCTGGATCTGGTGTCTCACGTGTTCTCACAGTGTATTTCACCCTTTCAGTGGCTGGCCGGGTCAGGGTGTTTGTACCTTTTTTAGGTGTGTAATTTTAAAGACGTGGTTCAGCGATCGTTGCTGATGGAACTTAGCCTGAACAGATGGGCCGGGAGCTGGGAGTTCAGTTGTGAGGATGCAGTCAGATTCCTGTGGACACTGCTGGATTAGCAGGAGCATCGCGCTTGCCTGTCTCGTTCATGGTGTGGTGGAAGTGACCCCCTTGCCATTTGCGCTGTGAAGTGCCTGCTCTGCTGCATTGTGGGGGTGTTTGTGTGCAGCTTCCTCTGGGAGCTAAACTTCTGTTTCTTGTCAGTCACAACACAGGGATGTAGCTTCAAGAGAAGCATCGTGTTGCCACCAGACTGCCATTTACTTTTTGGCACTGCAGGAACATGTCATTTTTCCTTTTGCGTAGACACAGCAGTAGTAGTCTGGATCTGCTCCTGCTAGTGGAGGCAATGATGTGGCTGTATTCAGCTTTCTTGTGCTGGGAGCGAACTTTACCATCAACCCTCTTCACTGATAGAGGATATGGCTGAACTGTGTGCCTGCAAGAAACTTCCAAGGCTGATGAGAACAAACAGCCATCCTTCCTGTGCAGTGACTGGTACAGGGACTCCAATGTGGTTGTAGGGAATCACAGAAAATAGAGGCCTTTCTTCTTGAGGGCTTTCCCAACTCTGCTGTGCTCTGCTGGCATCACTGATATGTGTTGCATGTCCTCATTGTCTGCTTGTGTCTCACCAGGCTTGATTCTTTATTGAGAGGAAAAGAGATACAGAACCTTCTGCCAGGGGAACCAAGACAGTCTGATTTTGAAGTATGACATGAGAGACTACTTGTTGCTGTGTTCTGAAGTTCTACGTGTCATAGGAAAAGCAACCCATAATTTTCTGTGCTCAACAGGCAGACTAGATCTTTAGCTTTGAGCCCTTTGTTGCTTGCCTCTGGTGCTGCCTGATGACAGTCACAGTGTATCCTCTGTAGAGGAAAAATTCAGGGATATATTAAAAGTTGCAACATTGAGAGTAGAATGTGTTTGTTAAAAGTAACTGAAATGATTAGTAGATGTGTAGCTATGAAATTGGAATGGAGTTGAGAAGTGGAGACATCTTGTTAGCTGACAGAGTCAGTGTTGTGCCATCCCATGGGTGGATTCTTTCTTATACACAGTTATCTCCTGCGCATTTCTTTTTCTACCACTGGGAGGTTTTTGAGAGGGTGTAGGAAGTATGGCTTAATCTTTAGTGGGATCCTCATGGATGATGGGATGCCGAATTCAGGAACTGGCTCTGAAGTGGCTGTATGTGCTGGCTGGGTAGATACCAGGAGGTCTGTCTGCTCTGTACAGTAGCTTTGGCCACTCCTATTGCTCAGTCTGATGTGAGCTTGACAGAGATTGCTGATGCTGTTTGACTGCACTCTCTGGTTGCCCTGCAATATACATAGCCAGCTTCAGAATTTGCAGTTATCTCATTGCCTCTGACTCCTTGGGTACTTTTTCTTTCTGCCAGATCATGACTTTGGCCTCTTGGATGCTGAGAACTGAGCAAGAAAAGTAGTGGTAGTTGTTCTTTTCTCAGGTAGATACGGGTCCTCATTACTGATCCTTTTCCACTGCTGTCCTTCTGTTCTTTGTGTGATGGAGGAGATCACAGTGAGAACTGCAGTGTAGGGGACAGGAACTGGTATAAGGACCTTCAGCATCTCTGGGGAGAGAGGGGAGAGCTGGTGGTAGGAACTTTGTATGTAGGTTCTAGACATGCGTAGAAGAAGGGGGTGGGAGGAGGTGGCTGATGGAGCAGCAGTAGAGACTGGTGGTCCCACTGCTGACGTGTCTGGGTCTCTTCAAGCAGCTTTTAACCTGAGTGGTGGACGTTGTTCTACATCACTTCAGGTCAGCAAAAACCTTCAGTCGAGCTAAGAGCTGAGAGTTGGTGCTGATGCTGTTACTGTGCTTGGTATCTGTGGCTATAGTGAGCTTGTAGACAGAAGCACTTGCCTGTTTAGGTAGATTCCAGTGGAAATCTTCATGTCTCAGGAAGACTAAGAGTGAGTCTTGGCTGTCTTAAGCTAAAGTTTAGTATTGCAAACTCCAGAATCTTAGCCGAATCTTAGTACTTCACCTTGAAGTGGAGACAGGATGCGGCCACAGGACAAGCAAAATGCTGGGCTTCAGGCTTCTGCTTCAATTGTAATGTGTTCTCGGAGTAGATAGTTCTGTTTGGCTGTATCTGTATTTGTTTTCTCAGTGTTGCAGCCATGAAAAGTGAGAAAAGTAGGAGGGGATGCAGAAATAGCGGTTAAGGAATGCGGCGTGCTCGGTAGTCTTCAAGTGGCATGCAGCACGGCCTCAGCTATAGCCACTGTGGCATGGCACAGCCTGTAACTGTGAGTTTGAGTAGGGGTAATGCTGAAGTGTCCTTTTTACAAGCCAGGTAGGGCCTGGCAGAGTGTCCAGCAAAACAAAGCAGCCTGGGGCCTGCACAACAGCTATCTGTACTTGGACGGGTGGCAGCTTGTTTGTGTCTCCTAGGAGTCTTCAAGGGGGCTTGAGAGATACTCTAGCAGCCCTCTCCCTTCTGCTGTGTTTCATGGGGCACCTGTCTCTCATGACAACTTGATTTTCATCCTGAAATTTGTACTTCTCCTCTCTGAAGGGCTTCAGATGACTAAAATGATGTTTGGATTTAGTATTTGGTCAAGTTCTCTGCAGTGCACATGGGGCACCCTGCCAGATTGATTGCACCAGTTATTTTCCTTACTCTTTTTATGGGTTTGAGTTGAAGCAGTGCAGAGCTAGGTCCCTTTGATGTCTGTAATAAAGCATTTACGCAGAGGGAGCGTGGTCCATCTTTTTTAGTGTTGCCAAAAAGATGCCACTGAGCACAGATTACATCACAGTTCATGCAAATCCAAAGCCACGGGGACCTGGTTGTTGACCATATGCTTTCTAGCCTGGCTGGCTGTGCTGGCGTGGGACTGTTTAGAAAGCAGTGACATGCTCTTCTTCAAACTTTCACCCAACTAGTCAAGGCAGGATCCAGTGCAAAACAAGTTCTGATGCAGGGGTTGACAGCAAAGAGAAATGTGAAGCAGGCCGTTATCTGTGTGACAAACCTGAGTATAGAGGAGGGCACTAATCAGAGCTATGTAGAGACAGTGGTGATTGAGCTCAAAGTGAGAAGGGATCAGGAAGGGTTGGCGGAAAAATCTTCTAGACTAGCTATTCAGATGTGTGCTAAGTGAACCAGCAACATTTCAGAGTTAACTCCTTCAGAAGGGTTTCAACAAATTTAAATTGGCAGCATGAGTTAATAGTGGCTCAGCGCTGTTCAAGTTTGTTACTGGTCTCACAGTCCCTATTCTAAAACTAGATTTACTATTCCATGGAGTCATGGCCTAAGGTGCTGCAATACCAGAGAGTTGTCTTGCTCAGTAGTTTGCCTCAATTAAGCAGAGATTTCAGCAGAAGAGGCAGTTTCTTCAGTGACTGCCAGCTACAGTGTAGTGAAGTTAGAAAATTAAAAATGGTGAGCTATGGCAGTGTGAGAGAAAGTACCACCAACTCTTTAATGTTATTTCTTATGCCAAAGGCTTGAATGTCAACCTTTAAATGTCTGGAGATGAAAATGAGGAAGTGCCTGTAACTTCCCCAGTTCCAGAATAACCTCCTGGTCAAAAAAGCTTAACAGCAACTTGGACAATTTGTGAAAGGGAGCCAGGGACCTTTTCTCACTGTTGCATTTGGAAGGAAAATGGAAATTTCCATTGTAAAGTAAGATAGGACTGAATAAAAGGAGAGAGTGGGAGGTGGAGTGAAGTGTAGTTGAGAGGAGTGAGTAACAGAAAACTCCAGAAAGGGCAACAGTTAGGTAATGTGTGAAAAGGGTAGAAGAGATTGTCTGGTAAACTTTGTTGTACGCTACGATAAATTAAGTTTGGAAAAGCCTTTTTTTTCTAGAGAAAAGAGAACGGACAATGCAGGATTACCACCAATTTTGGAAGTGACAAAATTCCCTTTCAGTTCTGAAAATGTGATTAGTGCAGTATGTTCTTATTGTCCTAATTATGTTCTGCTGTGATTCGGTAAAAAAAGTTCTTTTTCTTTAGCTCGTATGATCAATTCAGAGTTTCTGGCTTTCAAATTGAAATCTTCCTTTCCTCCCATTGCCCCAAATCCCCCAGCCAAAAAATAAACCCTAATTCATAAAGACTTTCAGGCCTTTTGGTATATTAAGACATGGCTTGCTTTGGGGTTTTTCAGTTGGCAAGTTGTTGGCTATTGCAGGGATACAGACCACTGAGCACTACTGTTAGCTTTCTGGTTTGTTTTGATCCTGTACAGGAATATAAAGTTTGTTATAAGATGTTGGGAAGTGTTTTGTGGTCAACACCGAATGCGGTGTGGACTGCATTTTGGGGTGTCTTTTATATGGCTGTTAATAGTGCTGGGAAACTGCAGCTTACATCCCAAAGGTCCTTCCACTTCAGTATTTGTAGAGCAATGCAATTCCTTTTCATATGTAGCTAGCCTGCGGTCGGATGCTGTTCATTTGTCTCATAGATGTAAAGCTGGATCCCTCTTAAAGCTCTGTCTGTGGTCCAGCTGTGCTTCCCGATTGGAAATCTACCTATTCCCGTGACTTGATCTGAGGTGCATATGCATAGTGCGTGCAGAGAAGTTGTTCCATGAGGAACTGAGCTAGTGAACCTTTATTTCTTAGGGATTTGTGCCTTCTACTCCTCAGCCAATCCCCCTTTCCTGTTGTTTTTTCTGTATCCATGTCATCCTTTAGCAGCACTGCTAATTTACTTTCATTCTGTCCCTGCCCCAAACCCAAAGCAGCTCACCACTGTTGTATTTTTAATTCCTTCTCTTTTTCCCGAATTACAAGCTGAATCAGACACTGCTTGTTCTGCAGGTTTTAAGAGCATTTGCATACTGACCATTCATGTACTGATTACAGGCTAAACAGAGCCAGTAACTGTTAAGTGAAATATTCAGCCTTAGCCTCACTGGAGCCATTTCTTTCATTCTCTACTTGATTCCTGATTTTCATGAAACTTGTAGAAATTTAAAATGAGACTGGATTGCTTTGTCCAATTTGATTGGCAATGACTGTAGGGCAATGTGTTTGTATAAGCCTCATTTCCATAAGAAACCAGGGTAAAAATGCTTTAGGAATAAATTAAGAAAACTTCATTTGGATGCATATTTTTAGATTTCTTAGTAGTCTACTATATATTTAGACAGGAAAATTAGTGTTAAAATGACACAAAAACTTTGTGTGTTTTGAAACAGTGTGTGTTACAAGACCCCCAGAATTAGGTTGATAGCTTAGCATGATAATCATGTAACATCTGTTTAATTTGAACATAGAAGAAAAAAGCCTGTGCATTTCACAAATACTCCTTTTCACCATAGAGATACCTCCCACATTTACGTGAAAATGACTTATGGAATATGGTTAGACTTGGTTTTCTGCTTATTGTAGTAGCTAATCCGAGTAAATTCTGTTGGAAATAGTGGAATCTAGCAAAATCTTTACAAATTATTTGCATTTCAGATGCTGCATTTCTGGGTTTTTGGGGCGGGTTTTTTGTTTTGTTTTGTTTTCTTAAGGTCTTGCAAAAACAGTGATTTTGAGAGATTTCCATCTTTCTCTTTGGGGTGAGGCAAACAATGTTTTGAACACAGAGGGCTGTCAACTACACCAAGTGGAAAAAAAAAGTCAGTACTGTTTTTTTTAAATAGTATTTTTGTTGTTATTAGGGCAGCAGATGAAATAATGGAATGGAAAAAATTCTTTTCATAATGGATAAGGTCTTTATGAGCAGGAGCTTTTGTTTTTCATGTAATTTGTGAAAGAAAAACAGTGTTCAGCAGATGAAAACAGAGCCTAGGCTTTAAGCTGCTGTTTTCCTCTTGAATTTTTTTTTGCCTTTGTCAAAAACAGCTAATTTGTTTTGATATTTTATGATGAAGATGCAGTTTTGAAATGGCTGTCTCAGTAGCACTGTTTTAGAGTACTTTTTATTTGCAGTTTACAGGTGTAATGTAAATAAAAACACTTTGAATCTGGGAAGAAAAGACAACTGAGAAGCAATCACATTTATCAAAGGAAACAAACTTAGCTCTTCATCACCTGGGTTCTTTTTTTAGCATTTGCTTCCAGATTTTTTTACATAGCTGGGAAGGCCTATTGTTAAATATAAGCTTTTCTTTTCAAGTTCTACTGATGTAAAATGATGTGCAGAAGTTGGAGAGACCTATATTTGGATTTCTTTATGAAATAGTACCTATGCAGAAGATATGCTGTCTAAAATGGAGAGAAAAAAAGCACATGTGGTTATTTAGGAATGACAAAGAGTTGAAATTAACATTGACAGTTAACTATACAGATTTTTTTTCCCTTTATTGCAGGAACTGAAGCTTCCTCTTTGAAAGGTGCAGTGCTGTGAAAACCATTACTGATCGTAGAAAAATGGACGTGTTGCAGATACTACGTAAAACCACCGAGCGCTTAGAGTGTGATCACTGCAGCTTCAGAGGAACGGACTATGAAAATATACAAATTCATATGGGTACCATACACCCAGAGTATTGTGATGAAATGGATGCTGCTGGTTTGGGTAAACTTATATTTTATCAAAAAAGCGCAAAACTGTTTCACTGCCACAAATGTTTCTTTACCAGCAAGATGTATTGCAACGTATATTACCACATCACAGCACAACATGCAGCACCTGAGAAGTGGAATGAGGAGCGGAAAGAACAGGTAGAAGGAGATTCAGATTCCTCCAAAAAAAGTGTCACGTTGGAGCCGCAGAAACCTACCCTTTCCCCCGAGTTGCGGAAACCTGCCCTTTCTCCTGAACTCCCCAAATCTGAACCTGTTGTTTCCCCCAAGCTTCAGAAATCATCAGTGTCCCCAGAGCCCCAGAAGTTGGCTCAGGCGACTTCCTCAGAGCCAGAGAAGTCAGCCCAGGCCGCGTCCCCAGATCCAGAAAAGTCAGCCCAGGCCACGTCTCCAGATCCGGAGAAGTTAGTCTCAGCCGTATCCCCAGACTCAGAGAAGCCGTCCCCTGCTGTGTCCCCAGACCCGCAGAAGCCATCCCCTGCTGTATCCCCAGACCCGCAGAAGCCATCTCCTGCTGTGTCCCCTGACCCTCAGAAGCCAGCCCCGGCTGTGTCTCCAGAGCCGCGTCGGCATTCCCCGGCTGTGTCTCCAGAGCCGCGTCGGCATTCCCCGGCTATTTCTCCAGAGCCCCGTCGGCATTCCCCTGCTGTATCACCTGAGCCCCGCCGCCATTCTCCCGCTGTGTCTCCGGAGCCCCGCAGATACTCCCCAGCAGTGTCACCAGAGCCAAAGAAACCTCCTCCAGCAGTATCCCCTGAACCACGAAGGTATGCCCCAGCTGGGTCTCCTGAGCCCCGGAGACATCCTTCTCAAATGCGTAGGCCTGCTTCTGCTTCTTCTCCTGAAACCCGGAGGCCTGCTCCTGCAGTTTCGCCAGAGTCGTGGAGACCTGGTCCGACTGTTTCCCCTGAACCCTGGAGATCTACACCTCACGAAGTGCAGAAGTCTTCCACGGTTTCTCCCTGGGCTCCAAAGCCTGCCATGTCAGTGTCCGTAGAATCCCGGAGGTCTGCCCCCGAGTCCCGAAGGCCTGGCCCCGTTGTGTCGCCAGAACCTAGGAGGCTTGTTTCCGACTCGTGGAAATCTACGTCCTTTTCCGAATCCCAGAAGTCTACTCTTGTTTCTTCTGAGCCATGGAAACCCATCTCATCTGTTTACCCTGAAGGCTGGAAACCTGTTCTGTCCCCTGACACCTGGAAGCATTCTCCCCCTGTTTCTCCTGAGCTTCGGAAGTCTAGTCACACAGTTTCCTCTGACTCTTGGAAGCCGCCTTTCTTTCCTGAGGTCCGAAAGCCTGGTGCTTCGGTATCTCCTGAATCTTGGAAACTCTCTGAGTCCCGGAAATCTATGTATTTTTCTGAAACTCAGAAATCCACCTCTGCTGCTTCGTCTGAGGTTCAGAAACGGGCTCATTTCCCTGAACCTCGGAAAAGAGCTCTGTTCCCAGAGTCTCGTAAACCTAATCCTGCTGTTTCTACTGATGCCCAGAAACGCGCTGTCTTTTCTGAGCCCCAGAATCAGGTGTCTACTTCTGCTGTTTCTACTGAAGGCCAAAAACATGCCCTATGTTCTGAAGCCCAGAAATCAGCTCTTGTTTCTTCTGAAGTCCAGAAGCATGCCCTATTTTCTGAAGCCCAGAAACTTGCTCCCATTTCCTCTGAAGTTCAGGAGTCTACTTCCTTTCCAGAGTCTCAGAAATCTGCTTCTCCTGAAATTCAGAAACACGGCCTCTTTACTGAGTCCCAGAAATCTACTCCTTCTGTTTCTCCCGAGAACCCCAAACAAGCTGTTTTTACTGACTCCCAGAGATCTGCTGTTTCCCCTGATGTTCAAAAGCACGCTGTATTTTCTGAGATGCAGAAGCCTGCTGCTGCTTTATCCTCTGATGTCCAGAGACATGTTGAAACTACTGTACCTTCTGAAATCCAGAAGAACATCCTGTTTTCCGAGCCTCACAAGTCTGCTCCAGGTTTTTCCTCCGAGCCCCAGACACCTAGCGAGTCTGGTGAGAGTGACTTTCTTTCTCACAGTTTAGATGATCAGAAACCACTGGATGATTTATTCTCACAGGATGAACAATCAATATTAGCCAAAGAATCACCAGAAGACATGTTATATTCATGCCCCAAAAAGAAGCCCAAGAAGGAAAACCAGGAGAACTCAGATTCTGAACTAAATAGCAGTGAGTGTGGAAAAACAGAGATGGACTCAATGGAGATAAAGGAGCAAGAATCCAACAGTGACCAAGAGCAATATGATATGGAGTCATCTGATTATGGCAAAGAGAGCAAAATAGATGCAACTACTCCCGTGCAGCCACAGTGTGTGCTGCAGTTTACCGAAGAGAAAGAGGCTTTCATCTCTGAGGAAGAAATAGCAAAATACATGAAGCGTGGCAAGGGAAAGTATTATTGCAAAATTTGTTGCTGTCGTGCAATGAAAAAAGGTGCCGTCTTGCACCATTTAGTTAACAAGCATAATGTTCAAAGCCCATACAAATGTAAAATATGTGGCAAAGCTTTTCTCTTGGAGTCTCTTCTTAAAAACCATGTTGCTGCTCATGGTCAAAGTTTGTTGAAGTGTCCACGTTGTAATTTTGAATCAAATTTTCCCCGAGGCTTTAAGAAACATTTAACCCATTGCCAAAGCCGTCATAGTGATGATACACCTAAAAAACACTTGGACAGCCTTGAACCACTTGAAGAACAAATTTAATCTGTTTTTTCCCTTGTGCTAGAAAAGCTGAATTTTCAGAAGTGTTCAAAAGTGTTGCTGTATGTTAACCGAGTAGTTTAGCTGATCTGACAAGTCAGAAGATGCATGGTTTATTGTACTATGTTTAACTTGTCTTATAGCTGTATTACTGAAATGATTTACTTTCGAAAGTAATTTTAAATATGTGCTCATGTCTTTGTATTACCCATCAGTAGAGTCATATTTTATTTTTCAGATGTACTATGTTTTTGAAACCAAAATTGATACAAATTAGTTTTTTAAAGATTTGTAAAACGTACAGGCAATTAAGGACTGGAGTGGCAAGCAATCCATATATTCCTGTGAAGACTGAACTTGTTTTTTCACATTTGTTAAATGAATTTTTCAAAATGTTTTTATCAAATTCTCAAAATTAAAATTCTCACCAAATGGAATGTGAATGAGCCAGGCATGAGAAATTACCAATCCTTCTGGAGTAATTGTGCCCTGAGGTTGTAATTGAGTGTATAGTCATTCGTTGGAAATTTATTGCACTCAATTCCCTGACTTACTGTCTCAGATTTAGAAGCATCAAGGTACTTATTTTGTGACTCTGTATTTTGGCCATGTTTTAAGCATGTACTAATATACCTTAAATTGATGGATTAACGTCAAGACTATGTATAGCTCAACACTTTCTCTTGATGATTCAGATGTTTGTAATGTCAGAAACCCCCTAAATTTCTTGTATTTGGTGAAATGTTATGCTTTAATCTTTTAACAATAAAAAGAAACCCAACCTGGCATTGGCCATTTTTCCTTTTTTCCAAATCAAGATCAAAACCTTTCACATTGAACATACTGTTTTTTAAGTATCTTTGGCAACAGGAGATACAAAATTGTCCTGGAGTTCTGCTCTGAATACTTCAACTTTCCAGTCACCAGCCTAGGAAAGCAAGGTTAGTCTAAATTTCCTGTCTGCTTCAGAAAAACATATCAGATGTAAATGAGGGAAAACATGAAAAACAGGAATTTGTGCACTGTTATTTAGCATGCTTGCTTTTGTGCTATTTGCATGTTAACTGTTCAAAAACCGTAAGTACTTTATAATTCAGCAGGAGAATAGATTTTAAGTGGAGGTCGTGCAAGGACAGTTTTTTTCTCCTCAGGCTAAATTATGCCTAGACTTCAGCTGTTGTAAATATTTGCTTAGAATATGAAGGTGATAGTGTTAAATAAATAATAATTTAAAATTTTCAGGTGTAAGCTTCTACCGAAGAGCTTCAGATTGATTTGATTGAAGCCTATGCCTGATATCTTTTGTGTTTCAAGAGGATTTCTGGAAGGAAGGGAAAAAATATTTAAAGCTCTACACTTAGGTGACTTCTCAGTGCTGCCTATTAAGAGCAAGCTTTCTTGCAGGGTTCTCGCACAAGACAAAACCCACTCCGTGCCCCTAAGTCCAGTGCCCGTCGTGTCCTTTCACAGGGTCCGGACTAGAATTCTAGAATTTTTTTATTTTTTTTTTTCTAGGAGCAACTATAGATAAATCTAAAAGAGAGCACTTGACTATTACGGCTCTGCTAGCATACTTAGTTGGTATAAAAGCTGCTTTTCTCCTCTGCTATCATTTCATCACTCTTGGCACAGTCATTTGGTTAAAAAGATGCCTTAAGGTATTTGAATAAAGAGAAGAAATCAAGGAAGGATTTGTTTGAATTGGCAGCGGTGTCACCTTTACAGTTCTGTGTCTCACTACTGACAGATACTTCTCACTACTCTCTACCAGCTAACTTCCTTGATTTCTGGGAATCCGTCATCAAGACTTGATGCTGTTTCTCTATGTACTTTTTTTGGTAACTGACTACTTGATTCTTTAATCTCGATTTACAGCTGTCAGAGTGTACTTTGTAACTCTTGGAGAAGAACTCTGCAAGTCCCCTTGATGTTAGGGCATTGAATCTCTTTAAAAACAGGAATGATGGGCATTTTCCAGTTTCAATAAGTACAGAATTTTGTCAGAGCCTCGTGGAAGTTGAAGGACATTTCTGCTGTGTGGTTTTTTTGTCCAGACTAAGTATTCTGTCACCATTCCCTTACACCATGCTAGTTTGAGATCTTTAAGATGTTTACTGCTGGGATCTGAACTGATTTAACTAATTTCTCTAAGGAACTGTAGGACACCAGTAGACAGATCAGATTGTGGGTTTATTGTTCCCTTTCAGATGACCTATTATAGATGCTGAGTAGAAGGATGAATACTCAAGTACAAACAGTGATCATTCTTTTTTGACATAAGAAATGCAAGTGAAGCACTTCAAGATTTAACCAGTGAAAGAATTTGCTTGGAATATGCCTAATGCTATAATGTAGTCCTTGGATACTCTCTGAAATAACATCAGTTGAAATCATTACTAATTTTGTTTCATATGTTAGAGTATGAACCAAATAAAGAGGTCTGCAGTTTCCAGAAATTACTGCGTATTAAGTCACTGGGGCATTTTATCAAAGCCCCCGGTGTTGCGTGCTACTGTCTCACTCATTCCTGTTCTTCAGCACAGGGACCCTTTGGGATCAGCACCAGTAGTTGTAACTTCAGGTTTCCTGTGGAGGTGGTTTGCTTGGCAAACAACGTGATCGGGTCAGGAGACAGCAGCTGGGGCAAACACAAAGTTTACTTCCAGTACGGGTATTTCAGATAACTGCAGTTCTGAACCCTATGGGCTGCTCCAGCCTGAGAAAAATGTGATTACAGACCTTAGATATAAAGAAGACAACTCCACTTCTCTTTTTCTTTCTTTTTTTTTTTCCCCACCCCAAAAGGCTATTTATAGCCTATGCTGAGAAATGTGGTAGGCAAAAAATTTCCTATTACAGTCTATACAGGGTATGTAGTGGTTCACAGGTGATGCATACAGCTATGAATTAATTACCTTGGTAGAAAAAAGATGAGAAGCCCATTTGGAGCGAGGGTATTAGGGTGTAGAGAAAGTGTAGAGCTCCGTTTGGAGTGGGGCAGGAAAAGAATCTCGTTTAAGTAACAGAGATGAGTACAATTAAACTTAGAATTTTTATGGATTTTTGTAAAAATCTTTAGATTTTTTTTCATCATGCTTAAGAATAATCTTGGGATTGGATATAGCAGGTTGTATGTACTTAAAATTCCTTTCTTTCTCTTTGTATATTAATATATTGCTTGCTTAATCTCATGCAATTTTAGAAGCAGAAAATCTTGTAGAAAATACAATTTTTGAAGGTTTGTCTATGGATTCATAGTTTTGTCCTTTAGAGGTTTTTTTTTTAATCATGACTGTTTAGTGATGTAGAACAGCTCGCTCGTATCTTACTAACATGAGTGCACTGAGGTCACCACAACCATTGCTATGCTCATATATATGTATTTTTAAAAGGAGAAGAGAGAGGAAGAAGTTGGAACTGTTTCCTACCATACTGCTGTTACGACCTGTTCTGAAGAAACTTTCATTTTAAGTAAGTTTTGGTCAAATAATTGCTTTTCTGAAGTATAAGCATATAAGAACATTTTTGTTGCTTACTTTCTGTGGGGAATGAGAAAGGTTGCTCAAGAAAGTATCAGAGCTAGATAAATCAATTTAAAACTTGGAGAATGCAAACTTTGGGAAGGTGAATATGAAACTGAAAAGCAAGTAGACGAAGGTGTAGGGTTCCACCTGAATTCTAACCTTTCTGTATATGCTTTGTAATAGACTTCAGAAGCATAATTGTGTCCTTTTAAAATATGGAATATATATGAACCTTTCACAGTATATGTATAATACTTTGCTTTTTCTTTCCTGTAGGTTTACATGACTTAGTTTAACACGTATTAAGAACCAAAAACAAACAAAAAAAATCCAACCCCCAGTTTCTAAGGGATTTCTTGGTCAAAAGAGAAGTTTAAAAATTTGCTTTTTGACTAAGCATTCCCCAGCCAGGGTTGCCACATGGCTGTTGATCGGTTATCTCTAAAGATCACAAATACAAGCATCTGATGTATAATTACCAACATTATTTTGTAAAACTTCAGGGACTTAAGAAGGACTTAGCTTCCTACCATGTGTATTTAAATAACGTGAATGCATTCTGTGTATGTGTATGCATTACTTTGTATGTCCTGCCGGTTGTCTGCTGGGTTGGTCTTTTCTTTCTCTGCCTCTCTACTTTCTTAGTCTGTGTCTAACTGGATGCTCCAGTCAAGATTCTTCTCATGCCTCGTGAAAGAGTGCCAAAGCCACAAGTGATAACCCCTGACAAAATGGATAAATTACATACGTGTGCTTCGCGTTTCCTTAGCTGACCTTGGAGCCTTGGCATAGTGGCTGAGACTTGCTGTTCTGTTGAAGCTGCGGGGTAGCTCTCATTGTACCTAGACAATCCTTGACTGCGGTGGAGGTTTGTATAGGTATCAGAAACAGATTTTTTGATTCCTTGTCTCGGACGCTTATACTAATATTGACTCTTCAAAGTGCACAACCTTCTGAAACCAAAACCTCAAACTCCAGACTTTTAGCAAAACTCAGTGGAGGAGCAGGCATTGATTCCCAGTGGCTTCGTCCAGTGCTGCAAGAGAAAATTTAAAAATAGTTGTTTTCTCTTTGTACGCTGAGCATTTAAGTTTACTCCTTATTTTCCCTCTATGCACAGCTGTAGAACCTGAAGCATATTGAGGAAAAGCAACTCCTTTTAAGGAATTTCCAAACCTAAGTGAAGCCTCCTGCCTTTTGAAAGTAAAAAGAAAAATAAATCATTTAAACCTAATGGGGAAAATGAAGTGCTTGTATTAAGAACAAAGATACCTATCGTAGGTACCTGTCATCCTGACTTTGCAGAAGACAAGAGTTTATCAGTTACAGTATCTGTGCTATGTATTTCTAGGAATAGTCAAATATTCACAGACACAAAAGTGTTCTGGTCGGTCCCACATGCCTTCTCATCTGTAAAAAAATAAACATTAGGAACAAAAAAAGTAGTTTTCAAAAAATAACAAATAATGGAAATGGGGGGCCCAGGTCATGATCTTGTTCCTGCCAGCGAAGAGCAGAGGCTTGCAGAAGCATGGACGGACCACGCGGGTCACCGCCAAATTGTGAGGCTGGTGGTGTAGGCAAGGATTTGACTTTTATCATCGTGGAACCCTGTTTGAGGCTTGAGGATTCTTAGGGAGAGATGGAGGAGAAATTTGGCTTTTATGACTCAGGGACCCTGTGTGAGGGTTGAGGGCTGTTGGGGAGAAATGGGATCCACCATCTTTGCCAACAAGCTGGTAAACCTGACGAGGAGAGTTTTAAACTAAGAACGATGGGGGAGGGAGATGGCAACCTGCAATTAAGCGAACAAAACATGGGAAAGGAGTGGAAAATAAAGGATGTGGGGGTCATGGGATCAGGAGACACCTCAGGAAGAATAATATGGTGCAAGGCCTACGCCTCAAGCGTATGTATATGCACAAATGCTTGCAGCTTGGCCGACAAGCTGGAGGAGCTAGAGCTGTGTGTGGTCCCAGAGTGACACTGTTGGAATCACTGAGATGTGGTGGGACGGCTCACGCGGCTAAATTGCAGCGATGGACAACTACAGGCTCTGCAGAAAAGAGAGGAGGGGAAGATGACGGGGAGATGCTGTTGCCCTACGGGTGAAGGAGCAGCTTGGGTGCGTGGTACTTCTCTGGGATGTACAACAGCCTGGTTTGAGAGCGTGTGGGTCAGGATTAGAGATGTCAGTTAGGGTGACAGCACGGTAAGAATTTGTTGCAGAGCTCCTGACCAGAGTGAAAAAGCAGGCGAAGCTTTCTTTGAACAACTTGAGAAAGTCTGATTCTTGTGGAGGACTTGATCCCCCTGACATCTGATGGAAAGGGAGCGTGGCAGGATCCAAGCAATCCAGGAGGTTTCTAGTGGGTGTCAGGGACAGCTTCCTGATACAGGTACTAGATGGGCCACTGGGGTTCACAGACAAGGAAGAACGGGTTGCAAATCTGGTAATCAATGGTAGACTTGGCTGTAGTGACCATGGAATAGTGGGGTGCAGTATCCTGAGGGGGAAAGTAGCAGAGTACGGACCATAGACTTCCAAGAGACCAGACTTTGAATTATTCAGGGAACTGGTAGGTGGGATCGTGTGGGAGGCAGCTCTGAAGGGTAAAGGAGCTGAGGAAAGCTCATCGCCCAGGTGTGCCAGGGTGATGTCTGGAAAGCCAAAGTTCACATAGGGTTGACACTTGCAAGGGACATCAAGAGCAGTAAGAAGAACTGCTTCTGTGGGGTGGGTTGACCCTGGCTGGACACCAGGTGCCCACCAAAGCTGCTCCATCCCTCCTCTCCTCAGCTGGGCAGGGGAGAGAAAATACAACAAAAGGCTCGTTGGGTCGAGATAAGGACAGGGAGAGATCACTCGGCAATTACTGTCATGGGCAAAACAGACTCCACTTGGGGAACTTAGTTTAATTTATTAACAGTCAAATCGGAGCAGGATAATGAGAAATAAAACCAAATCTGACGGGTGACATCCCAGGGTGCTGCGAGAATTGGCCAGCATCCTTGCAAGGCTGTTGTGCATCATCCTTCGTGGAGTTTGGGGGAGGTCCCCAGTCGCTGGAGAAAAGCAAATGTTGCACCCATCTTCAGGAAA
Source organism: Haliaeetus leucocephalus (assembly GCF_000737465.1). Classification (NCBI taxonomy): domain Eukaryota; kingdom Metazoa; phylum Chordata; class Aves; order Accipitriformes; family Accipitridae; genus Haliaeetus; species Haliaeetus leucocephalus. Next base: position 3,353,076 of record NW_010972931.1, read on the forward strand.
GTTCAGGATGGTGCAGAATTTCCCTGGTCCTGCCAAATATTTAATCTTTATAGTTCTGATAAAAAATAGATGTTGAAGATGGATACTTCATTTGTCACTGGCATTCTATGAACGTTGATACTTACGCTGACTCCGAGGACAGATTCTTCTGGAAAATTAAAGAAATGCAGGGGGATGTACATACAAGGAATCTTAAAGCTCCTTCAGTTCTCCCTCCTTCTGCAGAGTTTCCAAATATGTAACATTATAAAGGCTCAGCAATGCGGCTGCTACAGACCTGAGCTGGCCCGGTGATGTCCTGAGCTGTTTTCTTAGGGAGGACAAGGAGGCTGGTGACGACCAAATGAAGAGTTTGGGGGAAATCAGGTCTGCACTTGAAGTGATGCCTCGGCATGTCAGTAACACACATTTTGGTACTACGGCCTCCCAGCCGGGACAGAAGGTTTTACACGAAGACCATATGTGCACTAAATAGATAATGTAGTGACCTCTCTGCTGCGGCTTTGGCTTAAGGGGTTACTGCTGTCAGCTGCCCGACTCCCCTCATCCGTGCACTGTTCCCTAAATTCTTCTTGTCAAACTGTTTACCCGTGCGATTTCTAAAGCAGAAACTAGTCTGTAAAAAAGTCTTGACTGTAAATATTATTTTTTTTTTCAAACCAGAATAATTTGTAAGCGCCTGGGTTAATGGTTAAATGAAGCATCCCACTGTGGTGCAGATGGGGTGTTAACATCCAGAAGGGGCAGAAAAAGTCAAGTAGGGTGGAATGGTAGGTGGTAATTACATATTTCTTAGTGAAAGAGCATGCGCACCCCCATGTGTAGCCTACGTGGACCAAAATATTCCTGTCTGAATGAGTCCTTCACCACGCGTCACCTCAGGTTCCTTCCAAGACCCTGCCACTGAGCGGTCTGGGACTTGTAGCAGCTGAGCTGCCGGTCTCCCTCATAAATAAATGCTTTCTACATCACTGTGAGGCAAATCAACGTGTATTAGAATGTTAAGTGCTATTCCTTAAGGTTCAAATGTTTCACTGCATAAATTCATTATTTCTGTGGGGATTGAACCCAACATTAGAACTGCAAAATACTGTTTTCCTCTTGTTTTCGGCTGCTGTTTTGGTCTGTACCCAGCCTACTGTCCCTTATTACTCTTCCTCTGCTTCTAAAACAGCATCTTGTTTTCAAAGTCAGCATTAGAAATAATTGATGATATGGAATATTACCTTCTCCTAAAAAAAAGTAATTGTTGTGGCTAACTGCAGGTTGGGGTTGATACAAATAAGCCCTTAAACAAACTAAATGTTCCCGGTGCGCGAAATAAGTATGTGTTGGACAGAAATCGTTATGTGTGTGCAGATAAATGTGGCTTTTACCAGTATCACTTGTTCAGATATGAGAGATTGTTTTGTTACAGCTTTCTCTCATGTCTGACTTCCTGAGGATCTCAGAGCTAAAACAATTTTCAGAACTGGAAACCGAACAGACTTTGCCCCTTTTTGGTTGTGCTAATCTCCCTGGTGTTAGCCGCAACCGTAGGAGTGCAAAGTGTTAGGAAAGATTAGTGTGAAAATCCACACTCCTGTGTTGCAAGCTTTGATGTACCTTTTACTCTACACAAGAGGAGTTCTGGCTTCTCTTTGAATTGTAGTGTACAGATTTTTAGAATGAATTGTTTAATTCAGTGTGGATGCAATCGCATTTAAAATGATCCTATACTCTGACATTGCCGTTTGTGCATTACTGTATTGCGTCATTCATTTTTTAGTCTCTTTGTTATAGGTTTCTTTTAATTTGCCCTGGCTTCAGCGACACATTTCTTGGGCAGGCAGTACCTCTGCTGTAGCTGCAAAGAAATTTGGCTGGGGGTTGAGTTCATCAGCCCGCTCGCATGAACACCGGCTGCGTGACTTCGTACCGGGAAGCCTGGCAGGGAAGGTGCCAGCCACCTCCCAGACTGCAAACCTTGCTAGAGCTTTGGGCGAGGTTTGAGCTAATGCTCTTACGCTAACAAAAGCGTTATAAAGCGTGGCCGGCCTTCTAGATGGTGGTGGGCCCCATGCGGGGCCCCTGTGTCTGGGCGCAGCCCGTACCTGGGTGGTACAGCCTCCTGCGGGATGCGGGATGTGGGATGCGGGATGAAGGAGGTGGGATGCGGAGGTGGGATGCGGGATGGGGTATGTGGGAGGTGGGATGCAGGATGCAGGAGGTGGGATGCAGGATTTGGGATGCGGGATGCAGGCTGTGGGATGCAGCGCGGCCACTGCCATGCCACTGCCTGCAGCCTGCCTGGCTTCTGCTCTCCTTCCACCCCACCGGTGCCGTGGGGCCGTTCGCCTCTTGACTTAGTTCACTATCCCTTTAAACTCTTTTAAGAAGAGCTGTAATATCTACCGAGATAAAAATAAAACGGTGGATGGATGGGGAATGATAAGAGTGTCATCGTTTTGCGGACATGACAACTATTCTGCCACAAAAATCTTGATTTTATGTTACACCAAAGGCAGTTTGATCTCACTATTGCTCGCCGCTCCCCTGAACCCGGTTTCGGTGAAGTTACCCATTAGAGGGAGCTACAGAGCAATTTATTAGGAGATCAGCTTTAAGGCACAGTTTTTGAACATGTTAGGTACACATAGGGAATAAAAATACATCAACGATAGGTTCAGAAATGGCGCTGGGCTTTTCTCCTTTTTATGGTGAATTAGTTTTAGCCCTACTAGGACTGATTTCCTCAGCCCTGTACCCAGAGTCCTCTGTTTTAAAGCACTTGTTTATTTTCTTTGACGCCCCTCCCTGCCGTACGGTTATCCCATTCCCATAGCACGTGTGTTATTTACCAGGATGCTGGAAATACTTATGTAATCTCCAAAAAATAATCACTCTTTTGTTCCCTAGGTCGCTACTACTCTTATCTTGATAAGAAAAAAAAAACGCTAAGGGAATTGCAGAGGAAGCCTGCCCTTCCCGTGGTGGTACTGAAGAGCCAGGTTGTGCTGGAAACCGCCTTACGCCAGCCCACTGTGCCAAGGACCCTTGCTGGGGATAAGCTCCGTAAGTCCAAAGAGGATTTAAGTACAGTCCGCAGCGGCCGGTGCACACAACAGAGACGCAGCCTCTGGCTGACGAGAGGGTTTAAAATCTCAGACCTGTTGACCGCCAGAAGGTGAGAGGGTAAAGCAGGGCCACCAGCGCTCCCCACAAGTCCTGCTCGTACAGCGTTCGCACGGCTTCTCGCCCAAACCTCGCCTCGGGGAGGGCGGTGCGTGATTTTTGGCCGCGCAGAAATGCACGGGGGGAACGGGCGAGATGGAAAAGATGCAGGTGAGAAGCCAAATTTAGACCAAGGTTAAGCTTCCCCAAGTCCGAGCAAAGAGGGGGCAACCTCCAAGCAGGGAATCTGAACGCACGCATCCAGGCACGGCTGGCAGTGCCGTGGGAAATCTGCGGTGGGACCGCCGGCCTCGCTTACCCTGGTTTAGGATGTTGCCGCTTCCAGCACTGACAGCGCTTTCTTGGCTATTTGACGGGCAGCAAGACAGCGACTGTGCTCTGAGACGCTGCCTTCGGATGCAGCCTGCTCATCCGCAGTCAAGTTTCCCCTTGAAACCATCAGGAATTTTGCCTAGAGTGAGGCCGTGCACTACTTGACTCACTGAGGCAAAAGCTGTTTACAGCTATAAAATACAAACAAGCCCCGAAACTTCTGTCCTTCGTTATTTTACATTGACTTGCTGTGGTCTGGGCCAGCTCCAGCATTTTTTCTCACTGCACTCATTACTCCAGGCAGTGATGAAACTGGATAAGCCAAATGGCCAGCTTGGCCTTGACATAGTCATAATGTCGCTGAAAGTAGGGGGAAACACAAATGTACTGCCTTGGCCGTGGGAATCTGAGCCCTTCCTGCTTCATTTACAGTAAAAATCAGTCAGAAATCCTTAATTTCCTCACTTTCAGACTTCTCTGGTACACACGCACACTAAGGCGTTGCACAAAAGATCAGGAGAAAGAAGCCAGAAGACTTTCATAATTTGATCTTTCAAACCTGTCAGTGAGAAATGCTTTGAAATTTAACTTCCCACCAAAGAAACCCAGGTAAAGCTGTAGGGACATTTTAATTGTATTAAAAACGGTCACCAAAGGCGGTCACATCGCTTGGAGGCAAATGCTGCTTTTGAGAAATGATCTGCTGCCGCAAGATAAACTGTCAAAGTAAGTGGGATAAATGATCTTAGGCGGGACCGCTGGCATAGCCTTCATTGTGTTTTTGAAGCAGCAAGGAAGGATTCAAATACCAATGCATTTACAACAGAACTGGACTAATTTCTCTACTCTGGTTTATGTCGGCATGTTTATGTCCAAACAGCCGAAGCGAAGATTCCAGTTCTGCTGATAACTAACCCAGAAAATCAAACCCCCGCCGCTGGCTGGCGCAGCATAGCTTGCGTTGTTTTGCAGCAGCTGCAGGATGCATTCTTTACACTTAATATAAACAAACAGAGAGGATCCCGGCGTAGGGGAGGGCTCCCGGGGCGCGAGGGCAGCTCGGTGCCGCAGACCCGCGGCTCCCCGGCCGAGAGAAAGCGAGCGCTGGAGCCTTCGGTGGCTGTTGGCCTGGGCTGCCTCCCATCTAGATTTCTTAAAACTGGCTATTTTATTGTTTGGAGATAAACTGGTTGCTGATTAGATGCAAGTGGGTTTGTTTAATTAAAAAAAAAATAAAAGGCCGGCTAATTGAGTTAAAGCTACGTGGTTTATGGGAGAAAATGCCAGAGTTAATTACGGTTACCATCTGTTTCATCAAAACACTAGTTCGCTTTGAATACCTCTATTTTCAGGGCTGGTTTTAAGATATTTCTCAAATTTAGTCCAGTGAGGAGGTACTATAAAATGAAATTACGTTGTTCCCCATATCTTTGGCAGACAACAGAATGGTGGCGTCTGCAGTGACCTTATGGTGCCATGTCTTTTAAAGGAAATATTGCTGTGGCTTTAGTCACAGCAAGCTTAGCTCTGTGTGCAGGAAGCTTGCGTGATTTTTTTTCGGGGATTTATTCAAGGAGGTCTTCGTGTTTCTGTATGAGGCAAATTGCAAACATGAATGGCATTCTTCTCCCCAGTGCCTCCTTTCCACTACCTGCAATATTAATTATTAATTAATTCCTGTGATAATTAATATATTAAAATATTAATTCCCGCGATATTAATTCTCAAAAAAACCCATGAAGAATTCACCTCTCCCCGTGGTACTCAGGCACACGTACACGTGTACGTGCACGCACCTTGCTCTTAAGAGCTATGTCACGATATATGAGTCAGCTATCTTGAGCATCTCTTAATACACTTGTACGGCACAGCCCGGAGGAACTGAGTGACTGGACGTAGCACGAGGTTTTATCCTTTGGACTTGGTTGCAGCGTGGGACCATTTGTCGCAGGCTCCTGCGGCACCGCCGGGCTGCCCGCGCTCACTGGGAGATGCTGGGACAAATACCGGTTCCTGCCTCGTGTCCAGGAGGGTCGTGAGGTATTTGAAATTAATGTTATGTATCGCTGTCGGTAGGTAGAAGAGGTCAGACTAGTGCTCAGGTGATAGAAGCAAGGTGGCTGCGAAGCCGCGTCAGGAAAACAAACCCCAGTGACTTCTTTTAACAGGCCAGCTGTGTTATGATATACACATTCTCCAAAACATTCAAATGAGGCGGTCTCACTGAATGTTTGTAATTCCAAGGCTGAAAGGAACATATGAATTCATGTGTACTGAATCCTATGAATTCAAGGAAAATTCAATGGAGATTTAATCTGCTTCTGGAAGGAAAAATTCTTCGCTCTGCCTACTTCAAAGAGAAACAAAAACATCCTTTATTCTTCTTAGTAAGAGGACTGTACTGTTACCACTCAACATAGTGAAATAACGACTCCTTGAAAATCTTGCTGCTCTTACATCTTGGATAAATACTAGCCTAATGGGAGTGATAAAGTATTAGGCAATAAGATTAGAAAGAGAGATTGTTCCTGAATCAGTCCATTAGGATTAACCAGGCTTTGTTCCATGGCAACTTAGCTAAGAATAATCATGACTGCAAATAGTGCTGTTCCAGTTTTTTGGGTGGAGCACAGAGTAAAATTGCTGGTCTCCAAATGCGATTGTTAATGTGTTTGGCGGTTCTTTAAATGTCACTGTGGCTGTTCTTCAGTTCAGTTAGAGTTGTTGTTTTTGCCGCCATATGTGATGCGTAAGGAGTTCAAAACCCTGCAGGTGAGCTGAGTTCCTAAGGTCCTTGTATTTTCAGATTATTTTTGGTGGGACATGATTTCTGATATCAACAGCTGAGGTTGACAGTACTTTCTCCGCCACCTGCCCTGAGTCACCGGCGGCGTACGAGGCGTGAACGGCGCGTGTGAGGGACGTGGGCTGGAGTGGTCAGGCTGGCACTTTGGTGGGTCCTGATGATAAACCAGTTCTCAGGAATGCGGATCTCAGGTGGAGGAGAAGTTCGAAACACCTTCTGTGTTCATTCGTGCTGCAGTACACACATACCCAGGTCCCGTCCTGGGTGCAGCCGAGCTGGGCCCAAGGAGAGGCTGTATCACCAGTGAGCAGCTTGATTACATTGATTCTGTCAAGGAAGAATCTTGAGAATTTTTTAAGAATCGTAAATCTTGAGTTTCTTTATATTATACTTGTTTTTATTATTCTACTGTACACTCCCCCTACCTCACATTGCAATATATATTTATTTTAAATGCATCTGCCTGTCTAATCTGTGCTTGGAAACTATGGTGCTTTCTTAATTCACCAGTCTAGGCTAGCATGAATCATTTTACATATTTGATTATGGTGGCATAGTCATTTAAATAATGATGATGAGCATGAATTTATCCACTTCACTGCAGGCAACACCAAACTTACACAGGGTTCAGGTAGCATTTATTTATGTATGCAAAACCACTGCAAAATACTCTGGTAGGAAAAAAAAATAAAAATTTACTGGCTTATGGTTTAATGTGTATTTCCAAGCGGTGACTTATTTCTCTTAAAACCAGCCGAGGCCCTAGAAGAAGGTGTGTGCAGGGACACCACTGCTTTTCACGGGTGCCTTTCTTTATTGCAGCGCTGGATGCACGGGGGATAATTCCACCTAGCGTACATGTCACAGCTTCAGCACAAACAGGTTATATAGAATAACTAATTGCATAGTAATCAGATTAGTATACATATACATAAAAATGATTGCAACTGATTATCTTAGTACTGCCTACATCCGATCATGCACAGTGAAGGATCCATTTGAGTCGAAGGGCTGCTTTTGTGACCACCAACTCATTTGAAGTTCTGCGGTGGCTGTCCTTGAAGTCTTTATTCTTGTCCTTGTTCTTTGATCTTGAAGCTTAACGCAGTTTCAATCCCATGTGGTCAGTCTCAACATTGTTCTCATCTAGTGTACAGGAACATCTAGTCGTAAGAGCAAAGAACTGCAAAACTTATGAGTAACTACCTCTGCTAGTTAATTGCTTGGCTATACTTTTGTCTATTGTTTCAATCATAGTGTTAGTATAAGATTTCTAATAATTATTTACCAAATCTCACTTTTACAGTCACCTAGCAGCAAACCAGTTTCCACGGCTGGTACGAAATATTAAAACCATTAAAATATTTAGACACACCATACAGAATGTATGGAAATATGCTATCAATTGCCAACCAAAGTGATCCAAATACAAATCCATTGAAATAAAGCACTGTGGATTCATCCGAAGGGACGTGGAGTGCAGAAGAGGGGAGGAATGCCGTGAAGCCCATGCGTACATTCCCCCCTTAACTTTAGTCTCTCCTATTAAGCTTTGGCAAGATACTTTTGGTTTGGTTGCTCTCGTTCTCGAGTTCCAAGAGTCACCCTTTATTATGGCTGTTTCTCCCAGGGACTCAACACCAAGTAGTGTTGACAATTCCCCTTACACCCCCCAACACACGCTCCCCTCCACCCGGCTTCTTTGGCAGGCCAGCACCTTTCAGGTTTGAGTCTCTTCTTTTGTCCTAGCTCCAGATCTGCCTTCTCACCGGCCGCGCATTCACCAGGGCATTCCCCAGCTCGCAGCGTTCCTGCTGTTTTGCAATGGGCTTGTGGTGTTAGCGAACTCCGCCTTGCCTTGCCATTGTTGCCTTTCCCGTCCCCCCCCCCCAATTACTCGCCTCTAATTTAACTCCTTACAGCCAGAGTGGATGATGGCAAACTCATAAAAATTACAGCATCTTTACGACACAATATTCATACCAGCCGCATTTACCACGTGGTGCTCAAACTCTTCAAACTTACAGTATCATTAAAGGTAATTCTGGACTCTGTTTACTTTTAAAATAGCCAGAAAAAATGAATGTATGATTTGTGCTTGTGGTTGCGTACAGCCCCGTGTGCCTTTGGGAAGGCAGGGACTCTACCTTCAAAGGCTATGGCCGTGTAGAAAACGTCTGTAAATCTTGGGGAGATGAGACAGATAGTCTTTCTGGGGTGTGTCATCTGGAAACTCGTACGCAAGTTTGCAGAAAGCCCGTCTCACTGACGGCAGTCTTCAGGCTATAGAGAATTATCCATGCAAAGCAGACCCGCCGCACGCACACGCAATGCGCTGGGCACAGGCTGTAGGTTACGACGAAGGGTCCGTCCCATCCGAGACTTTCCACGGGCAGCGTAGTTTGCTGTAAGAGTGGTACGTGTGTGGTCACGGTACTGGCGTTCCCGTTTGCCGTCAGATTTTCTTGTCCTGGTTGTTACGTGCCATACTTTTGCCATGAGGGGGAGTATACATTGCATACCTGCTGTGTTTTGATTCCCCTCCCTGCCCCTACACTGTGTCCTCGTGTATGTACACCTCTCAGGATGTCTGCCAAATCAGCCAGCTGAGACTGAAATACTTTTCAAGATACTGATTTAGGAAATATTTATGCAGCAACAACAAAGGAGAAAATGCAGCCTCTCCGGTGTCCTTTGGCTGGAAGCTAAAATGAAGTTTGCCAGCGGGAGAGAGGAGCAGATGCTCTGCAGGCCAGCGCTGGTGCACGGGGCTGTGCTCCGGGGCCGGCCACAAGCCACGAGGGACGGGGCTGCGTCCTTCAAACACACGGCCCCGGGTACCCCACACTCACAGCACCGGGGTAAAACCACAGCATGCGTGACAAAGCGCCCTCCGTGCCCACCGGCTGCTCAATACCCACCCTGAGCAGGAGCTAGGACTGTCCTTGTGCCGCTTACCAGGAGCATTGGGTGTTCTTTTTTTAAAATTTTTTTTTGCCTGACAAAAATAACACAGACATGCCCCTTCCCTAAATTACGAGAATTTATTCAATGCTTCGTGCTTTTTTGCCAAGCTTATAAAGAACGCCTCCTTTTTAATGCTTTGCAGGAGAGCGCTGATACTTTTTCCAGAACTGATTTAATCTGTATACATTGAAGTTTGATATCCTGCAGATGTTTGGCTCAATTCTAATAGAACAGCCAGAGTGACCCACCATGGGAATTTTATCATAATCCTCCAGAGGAAAAAAGCGTTCATCCCAAGGGATGTGTCATAGGTCAAATAAAAACTGCCATACCTCCTTCTTGTTTTGAAAACGCCCATCATCTTTACTTTTATTTACAACAAATATATAAAAGCTTTTTTGTCAGCAATTTGTCTTTTTATTTATGTACTGGTACGGTAACTAATTATTACAAGTTCCACACACTGCTAATCTTGCCATCATGGTATTTCTAGTATGACAACTTTCATCTGCTGACTAAACGAGCACAGTCTTGCCTTTTCTCAGCGTGGCCGTGAGTCAGAAACAAGTCGCTGGGATTTGAGGATCTTGGGGCTCGCCCGTACGTGGTTTTTGCATCAGTGCAATTAGACAAGTTTAAGTCAAAGCCGTGCAGCCCCCAAGCATGGCTGAAACTGCACTCTTGTTAAAGCGCTTATATCGGCACCGTTCATCTGAATAAATGTGGTGTAACAAGCAGTCCACGCTAAAATAGCTGCACTGGAGTACACGGACAGTTCCACAATGTCCACCACTGTGCCAGTGTTCCCAGGATGGTTTTTTTCTGACAATGTATGTGTGAGATTTTAGAAGGAGCTCGTGGGACAAGAAATTGGACATCATGCTGTTCACCAAGAACGTGAGATTTTTCCCTCTGCCTCCTTTTCAGATCTGGGAATTAGGGGCCTGGGCTCTGAGCCTACAGCTGGTTATAGGGAACAACACAACACAGGGAACGTCCCCCTTTTGTGCCACCTCACACCAAATGAAGGAAAACACGCTCTTTGCTGCATATCCCAGTGCAGCAGACGTTCTTCTGACACAGAAGCTCATGCAAGGAGCTTATCACGCAGAAACCTCACCACAGGACCAGACTCGGGGTAGTTGTCCTCTACCACATGCTCTACAGCCTGTGAGTCATCTCCTGTATCATGGGGGTTTTGTTTGTTCCTTTTTTCCTTCTCTTTTTTTTTTTTTTTTTTTAAAGCGTGGTCACCATGTGCTGATGGTGTAGGTACACAATGTGTTTGCTTTGGCAATGAAACTAGCTGAAGAATTTCCTGGTTCGTCCCCCAGCCCAGCTGCTCACCCTGTCCCTCTAGGTTGTGCTGATGCAACTGTTTTCATATGGGTAGTATAAGCCAGGTCAGAGAAAAAAACTGATGTTAAAAAGTATCTTTCAACAAAAAAACCCACCCACAATGGCAAGGGGAACACTGACTTGTCATTGGAACAGGAATGCACTGCAGAGGACAAGCATTTTTTTAATATATCATTACAAAAGTAGTTCATACAGGACTCTGGAAAAGAAGTGTGAAGCAGCTTGTGCTAGGGCCAAGGGGGTTAAAGCCACAAAAAGTGTGAAAAACAAGTGTTGAAATAAATAGAGCAAACAACTAAGATGACATTTGGAATTACACAAATGTGTTGTCATCCCCTGTGAGTATCAAGTGTACTTCTTCAATCTGTCTAAGCTAATGTAAACACAGAGCAGCATGTATATCTAAAAAAAACCTCTACCAAAACATCGAAGATACCCATCTTGCCCTGGGGAGATGATAAGGGAAGAGAGCAAACCAGGTATGACAGCTCCTAGAGGCATCATTTAATGCATGGTTAGAAGGCATTTGCATTCCACTGTAATGACGGTGGTAAAAACATACAGAGGAGAGGAGAGGAGAAGAGAGGAGAGGAGAGGAGGCGTTAGGTCTCAGTTGAATATTAAAGCACATTAACATTGAAAGTTAGTTTCTCAAAGTGTTCTCTTTTTTTTTCATTCGAAATAGAGACCATGCGAGTTCAGCGTGAAAAAAAATACAGGTAGCATTAAAGCTTCATTTTGGATGCTAAATTTACTGGAACAAATGTGAATGCTTTTATTGCCACTGACATATTTAAATGCAAATCTTCCTACAGCCTGTTTTTTTTTGTCTCATAGCAAGCTGTTATGGTTAAAAAATCCCACCTCTTTCCAAACATACACAGCATTAAGCCAAAAGACTTCCTGCAGGAATTCTTGTTTGAAGGAGTAACTTTGACTCAAATTGAACCTCTTTCAGGACACTCCTAGAGCTTGTGTTTTGTAGGAGTTTGGATTAACTGATTGCAGAATTTTTTTCCTTGACTGGTAATTGATGAACCCACATGGGTTTGTCCTACCACCCTGAAGTGCTATTGGCAAGAAAAGTGAGGTGTCAAGGTTTGATGTGATTCGCAGTGAGGATAGGAACCAAACTGCTGTCTGATTTTAATGGGGACTCTCCAGGCCCTGGTTTGCCCACAGATGATCTTGCTCAAGCAAGAGGAGATAGAACTTCAGGTTCTGCAGAGGAGAAAGCTTTCTCCTGTGACCAGAAACAACACTGCCTGCTCTGTGACCCTTGAGTCTTTTCACTCTGATGGTAAGTTAAGCTAACAGACACATAATAAAGCTTCTGCCATATTTTAAGTGCTGTTTGGATGTAGTCTATACAATAACAGCTTCTAAAATGGCTTTGCTCTAAACAGGAGAGGATTTAACATGCATTTTTATCTCATACTAAGAAAAGATTTCTGAGCAGGATTAGCCAAGGAGACAGTGTTTGCATTTGAACTACTTTTCTGCCTTGAGTTTAAATCCTGGTTTAGTAACACTGACTTTCCAAAAAAACTTTTTGGTGTCATTTTCCTTGTCAATGCTGGAAAACCCACGACATCACCAGTGACCACAGCAAACAACAGATTTCAGCTGTTGACCTCAGCAGTTCTTAGGAACTACATCATTTCCCTGATCCTTGCAATCCAGTAACTGGAGAGGACACAAGTTAGCTGGCTTTTGGCCAGGGAGCTGGTTCCTCTGCACATCTTTGCAATCATTCCAGTCCATTGCCACAGGCGCCAGGGGCAGTTTCGAAAAGACAAAGACACGTTAAAGATGCTTCAGTCTTTGCAACTGTATACAAAAGAGAAGCGAACAGCCTAGCGCTGCTCTGGGGAGTTAAGAACTTGCAGTACTGGGAGGTGAATGAGACCATTTTCTGGTATTCATTTCTGCACAGGCGCTGTTGGAAAGAGTGGTGAAGCGGTGATTTTTTTTCCTGAGCTTCGGATCAAGCCCGTATTCCTGAGAGGACTCCACGCTTCCCCCACCAAGCAGGCTGGCACGCACTTACATGAGCTGATGGCCTCAGAGAATGAAAATTCAGGTAGACTGAAATACCAGCTTACCCAGTGGGGAGACATGTGCTTCCCTGGCCTTGTGAATGATGCGTATTTTTGTGGATCCTGTCCTCTTCTTGTGTGTTTCACTGACACAACAAACTTGCTGGAATTAAAGTTCCTTAATAAAACAAAGCTTTCTCATTGACTGGATATTAAAAAAAATGAGGCACAACTTACGTCTTAGCAAAAATGTATTATATACCATCAGAATACAGTGGGGCAACATTTATTATGGAGGTAAAGGAGGCAATGTATTTACTCTTATTTGAACCACACATATGTTGAGAACTTTCTTCTAACAATGCAACTCCCTGGCAGAATTTAGATAGATCTTTATGTTGCATTCCAGCCATTGCAGCACAATTATTACTAAATAGCTACTGTTGTTGCTTTAATTTTTTTGTTATTGTTGTTGTTGGGACAAGTGCTTGTATCTCTTCACTCATAAATTTAGGTTCCTTCCCCACTGCAGTGGTAGGCACTCAAATCTGCGGGGCTTCACCACTGCTGTTAGACAGGGATATGTCCGAGGATGAGTTTCACCTATGGAAGGTGCCTGGTTCTCTTTTAACCAGCACTCCCAAGGGTCACCACTGGGACAGTCATGCCAGCTCCCGCTGCAGAGAAGGCAGAAATAAGGTTGACACTCCCTAAGGCCATAACCTAAAACTACCAAAGCCAACGGTGCTTCGGCCCTTTGAAAATTTTATCACGACTTTCCCAGTCCAGTATTTTGGATATTGGGTCAGAATCCACCTGAGTTCCCTTGGATTGTTTTTTCTTTCTGAGTGGCAAATGTACCAGTCTGGTCGTGCAGGGTAACATGCCAGGGATCAAACTTGTCTGCCTCTGACCTGGGTAGTTTGGTGAAGGAGGAAAATATAATCAGGGCTGGATGGCAAACGTGTCTTACACATACCGCTTTTTTTCTGCAGGACTTCCTTTCAGTGCGAGTGGATAGCAGACAGTCCCTGCATGGGTAACATTCACTGTCAGCTATGCAATAATTTGGTTTTTTATCTTATAGGGTCTCAAGCCCTGTTTGTTGAACAGTCCTCAACTCTTGTTCAGAGGAGAAAATTATTTTCTCGGAAGACTTTCTACGTGGCTCGTATCAACACCTATCTGATGGCTTATGCAAGCCATGAGGGGTGGCATCATCTCCTCAGGAACTCAGATCCGTGTCAGAAGTGTCCGTGTTGTGTGTGTTAATTATTTTGGATGTCCTACTTTTGAGATGGTATGGACCCAGCATTTGGGAGCATTTGGCATGATTTGGCACTTTCTCAAATCAAAGCCAGTAACCCAAGGTAAGCCTGGTGGGAAGGTTCTTTCTCAAATTCTTTCTGGGACAGAAAACACAGCAGAGAAAGGTTTCCCTGTCTCAGTTCCTCTGCCTGTACCTAGGATGGTCAAGAAAGTGAAGGAGCTGCACTTATAGAGAAGAGCCTACTGAGCTCTAAGCGGGACCACGTTTCCAGAAAATAAAGGTAAAAGTTGCTAGCATGTGTTTGCTGAGTGTACGCAACATATATTTTTTCAGACATTTGTAACCTGGAAATAGGAAAAAGCACATTTTGTGACAAACTGCAATTCCTTCCTCCTGAGGATGGTGACATTGCAACCTTTACATATTTTTTAACGTGAAAAACACCACTTTGTCCCTTGGTGTTATTCTGTGGCGCCTGATCTCCCACAGCTGACATGAAAAGAAACACCCTTCCCCCCTGCCCAAAGCCCCTGATTAAATCAAACTGAAGTCAGAGAATGGAAAATTTCAGACCATCTGTTCAAAGTTATAAACAATTGAAACCAAGGTATTTTTCTGGCCAGAGCTATCAATCATATCTACAATAATTAGGTTTAGTTATGATTCTTTAAACTGTGCTCCTTTATTTTCCCCATACAAATACGTTTGTGATCTAGAGCTCCAAATGCACTGGGAAAGGCAAAACAGACACAAAAATCCCCTTCCTGCAAAGATGAACAGGGAGAAAATACTCTTCCAGAGTCAAAAACAAGGGTACTGTTCACAAGCCATAGCTGCATGCGCTTACAAAAATGGCTTACACTCAGATGGCATGTGGGGTTTTTGCCACCCTTGGCAGCAAATTACTTTCATCCTCCATCCATAGCTCTTTGACATGAGTATCCGTGGCTTCATTATGGTCTCGGAGGAGTTAACAGCACAAAGTCTCCAAACCCTCATAAAGGAAAAAAGAAGAAAGGGTTGGGGTTTTTTTATCGTTTGCGTTTTTTACATATTTTACATATTTGTGGCTATTGCTGCATAACAGGTGACCTGCAGGGGAGTACATACATTTAAATACTTCTGCGGCTATCAACTCAGCAGCTTCACCCCAGCAGTCAGCAAACCTCAAAACCCATTTCCATTCGAGAAAGTCTGCCAGGGTGAGGATGATTCCCTAATTAACCACATCCTCAGTGTATCACCGTTAGATAACACAAGGAAATGTGTTCACGGCTTGCTGCTTCGTCAAGCTGCTGCAGTGATTCATTCCACATCGACTAGCACTGGGAGACCAGTAAAGCCCGGGCTGACACTGGAGATGTGAAGGAGAGCACCGTTCCCATGAAAGTCTTTTTCCCGTGGTGTCTCTCCCATCGTTTTCCCACAGCTGAAGGTTTGCCCTGTGCTGCCCCAAGAAGCCTGCCCTCCGTTTACCTCCCGGAGTAGATGTTTGTGGTCGGGTCAGCCGCGCAAAGCGTGCATGTCGAAATGTGTTTTTCGAACTCACAGGGGGATTAGCTGGAGGCCAGGCTCTCCCAGGAGCGGTAATACCCAGTTCCCACCAAATCCTGCTCCTGGAGACGGGAGCGCTCTTGATGAATTCCTCGCAGTCGTAGGACTATTTGTCTAAAAGAAGAGGAGCTGGAGCATGGTGCCCTGCTCTAAGCACTGCGCACACCACAACGATTAATTGTTCTTTGTGGGATCCCCTGTCCAGCTACGGCCACCTGAACGCTGGCTGTGTCCTCCCAGCCCAGGACCCGGACTCATTCCATGGTCAGAGAACAGGAGCCGCACGTGGGCATCTCCTGAAGACGTTTCATCCATCTTGTTTCAGACACCCACCTCCCTGCAGGAAGCCTAAGCAACCCTTTTTGGATCAGCTCATCGAGCTCTTAGAAAGCTGTACTTGAGCAGGATGCATCCACCCCTCTATATTCAGAAATAAATCTTACATTTCTCTGAAGACATGAAAGGAGATTTATGTTTTGACACATCACTGCATTTTCATTTGATTCCACCCCCCCCCCAGCAGCATTCCCTGTCACCCACACGTAACCTGTCCTTGCTTATAGCATTATGATTGATGAAAGACTGCGTGTGAGTGTGTAGTTTCAGGGTCTGTCATCTGCCTGTTAACAAATGTGATGGGTGCATGAATTACTGGCAGTACAGCCTGGTGCTCTGAGTTATTTCAGGGACTCAGAGTTATTTTTGCAGGATGCACCATATTTTATATTACATGTCTGCGACACTGTTCCTTACCACTGCAATACATCGTCAGCTCTTCTTGCAAAGAATAGCCTCTTCTGGGTGGCTTCACTGGGCCTGTCTTTCTCTGCAAGCACATTCCCTAACGAGGCAAAGCACTACTCAAATGTGTCACGTATTTGACGACTCCTCTCCCAGGAGGTATGCCAGTCTTAAGGATTAGACTCGGTGTGTGGAAAAGTGCTGGGAGTTTCCCTCAAGAAGAAAAAAGTCTGTTTTGTTCAGCCAGGGAGGGTTAGCATTCACTCCAGCAGAAATACAGTTTTATGGTTTAGCCCTCGTAGCAGCATGCCAGTTAAGTCCATATTGAAACGTGGCTCAACTGTTCTTTGTCAGTAGTTCAGGGCAAGGTCTCATGCTGACCTGCATCAAGAGAAATACTGTGCTTTGATCTTCAGTGCTGGCTAGCCAAGCTCCTCACCCCCCAGCCTCTTTACCTACCACCGAGCAGGCTGATCATCTGTGCTTTTGAATTCTCAATCCTGCTTTGTCTCTCTTTATTCACTTTGCTGAAAGGCTCACTTTCCCTCCAAAGGGTGTCTTCTCTCATGCATTGGCATTGCAGCCCAATCTGCTCCAGAAACATGCCTGAAGATGACCGACGTGTTGTACACAAGCAAACAAAATGTTTAACATGCTTTTCTAAGTCCTTTGATACTAACCATGTGTACAATGTAGGTGACACAGAGTTTGGTTGTAATTCTTGTCCCTCCAAAAAAATCCTGAGTGCTTGTTCTACCAGTAATGACCTGCTAATGACACATCCTATTTTCCTGCAGCATTTACTATGTTCATTTAGACTGTGCTGAGGACACAGACATGGGTGAGAAACTAAGAGGTGCTGACGGGAGACATGGAAGAGAGACTTTAAGGCACAGAATTGACCGTACAGGGTGAGACAGGTAGGCAAAAGAGGCACTTGGCCTAACAGCTGGTTGGGAGGATGGTGTTACACTAAAACAAACAGGGTTATTTAAAAGCAATTAAAAGCTACAGATTAAAAATGTCTTTGACAATGGCATCAGAGCTGTATGTGCCTACAAGGAAGACAGACACACCCTGAGGAAGACAACCATCAGCTGTGCTCTCCAGCAAAGGGGAAGCGTTCTATTGCTTCTCATCAAAGGTCTTCACCGAAAGCGGTGGATTTTTGCCTTTGTCAGTGCTGGACTCTTTAAAAAAAAATACAAACGTCTTAAAAAGGGAGAGAAATATTTTCTCTTTGTGTTTGCTTAGCAATATTAATATGTGAGTAGTATTGTAGCTTTGAAATGTTGTGGGAGTTCCTTACCTTACACCAGTTTCACAAGCAGGGCGTTTGTCTGGTGCCAAAGTAGCCTGGCGAGCCAGCCTGACTTTCAAGAAGCCAATGTCTTTAGTATTAGTTGTATCTCTCTTGGGATGTCTTTTTTTTCTTTTCTTCTGAATAAGCCGAGTCTGTTAAATAATGTTTGTTCGTTATCAAACTTTGCATTCTTAGGAAAGGAGGGACCTTTTTCCTCTTTAAGGACGTTTGTTCTACTTCTGAGGGTTACTCATTTCCAGTGTACTGGCAGGTAGCATAGACGGCAGGGTTTAGCAACAGATTTTCTATATCTGAGTCACAGGATGTACTATGGAAAGAATATAATGTTCTTTAGAAGGGATTAGTGTTTTCAGTGTAGGACATACGCAATGTAAAAATTAGCAAAATAAAAAAAGCGATGATGTCTTAACCATTTTCTTTGAACAGAAAATGTGGGCAAAAACGCATTCATCTTTTAAGAAAACATATGAAGCCTCTAACATCTTTCATTACATTTTCTTTTTGCACCGCTAGTGACTTGTTTTGAAATAGTACCTCCTAACTTCTGTAACCTTAATCCTATTCTTTTTAATACAAAGCAGTAAATCACTGCGATGTAGTTCCCTGCTGCACAATTACACGGAACAGAAAAGTGCCATGAGTGGGAATGGATTTGAATGATCACTGCATAAACACTTTTCTGTGCGACAAGCCTGTCTCTTCTGCAAAGGCTTCTGTCTCAGCCTGCTGCCATGCCACTCGCTTGTGGAGGTGTCTAGCCATCAGGTGTAGCTCGATTAAGCAGAGTTAGTCAGAACTCATCATCGTCCCGCTCTTCGCCATCGCCTTGCTGTCGCTGTCGGCAGTAGCCCAGGCTGGGCTTGTAGTTGAAGCACAGTGGACCCCACTTTCAGGTAAAATCAGCGTTCCCCGGTCTGCGATCAGCTCTGTGAAGCGTGAGAAGGTGATCCGGGAAAAGGCTGCGGAATAATATTTGTGCCAATCATTCATGCAGCTACTCAGCTATATGAACGAACAACAAAAAGAAGTAGCGGTAAGAGACAAACCTTCAGACTTTGGCCCTTTTTTGTGGCTGTAAATGCAAATCTTTGTGGCATTGCTGTACAAATGATCTTCTGTGTCCTTTGACTACAAATGTTGAGGAACACTGGAAACACCACCTCTCGGTTTCTATGATTTTTTTTCTATGCAAGGGGTAATTAACAGTGTTTCACAAGGCATGTGTGTCTCTTCTGCGTTGCAAATGTGACCGTCTGCAGCAGAAAGGAATGTGATAAACCAGCTTTATGACAACCTGCCTCAGTGGCCCTGCTTGCGGAGCACCTTGAAGAGGAGCACTGAGACTTTTCCCCGTTCACTGAGAAAGCCATTCCCCGCAGGCATTACCAAAGTGACCTCCTGATTCTCCTCACAACCTCTTCTTAAAATCCTTCTTTGCCATGCCACCTAGCCTCGCAGATACCCACCAGCAGGCACTGCGGGCCAATGACGCTATTGCAAATTGCACTGATCAGCTTTGTCTCAGCGTTTGATCACTGTCTCTCTCGTCTCTTGTACTGCAATCAAACTGTGAAGGTCTGGGGCAGTGACTAGCTCCTCCTTTTCTGTGTATCACTTAGCCCAACAACATCTAGCACATGATGACAATACGAGGAGCTAAAGCGAAAGAAGTAAAAAAAAAAATTACAAAGAATTAAAATAATAGAGAGAGTTAAACAAAGGAAGTAATAAGTACCCATATTTAGCATATCACACATATTTTCAAACAGTAATGGAAAAGATCACCGTAGGAATAATAATTGTTACTATTTTTGCCTTGTGTAGCTCTTTTCATCTATGAATCTCTGAGCACGCTAATTAAAGACTTTGCACATATCCAAGTGCAAATAATTCCCATCTGGAAGGGATGGGATGCTAAGAGCGAAGCAATCTAATGCCAACAATATCCTCATCTGACATTATCACTGCAGATCTGGGGTTAAGCTTCCATTTTTAATTAGCTAACAATCTTAGTATGACAAAAGTGGATTAAGTAGGTCCTCATCTACCGTTTGATACATGGGCCAGTAGTCACCACCAGATCGTGGATGTTTGCTATGGGCATGTACCCAGCAAATCTGTGACTTGTGAAGCGACTCAAGTCATCGGCCAGAAATACCTGCGTGCCGCTCTGCTTAGCGTTAGCAGTAAAGCTGGGATTCAGCTGAAGGTGGCAACTTCCTTCTCATTTTACCACTCATCCTGTGCGGTAAAATAATTCCTCCCTCCAATTTCTTATTGACAGCGTTAAGACTTCAGCTTTCCCTTTGTGGGATGGCAACCACCTCTTCTCTGCAGTAAACAGCAAAGCAATCAGTGTCAGCACCAACCACACACCTTTTCCTTGGAGTGAGGCAGCCGCAGCCCCAGAAGACAGTCATCTCGGTAGAAAGCAGCAAGCTTTTAAACTTTCACCATACGTCGTTTTACTAAAACTTCTGCAGGTGGTTAGATGACTTTTCACTTTGTGAAAAGCGTGCCCAGGGGGAGGGATAAAGGCAGTCACTTTCTTCCCTCTCCCTGCCCCGTTCGACAGCAAGGTGAGTGGTTCCCATCACCGTTTTGGAGGCCAGCTACCCATTTGAAAAACTCCCAGGGTCCAACTGCTCTTCCCCTTTCACGGACTAACAAACTCCCAGTATTTCTTGGAGCAGCCCTGAGTCAGTTTTGGGTTTGTGCCACGGACCCGTCACAAGGAGCCGGGCAGCCAAATAGGTGAAAGGTGCAACAGTCACATTTAGCTGTATCCTTCAGTAGCTGTTTCAGTTGTAATTCCCTTTTTGTCCAGCCTGGAGCAGATGGTGGCTCAAAGCACCGTCGGACGGGTGGAAAAGCTTCCAGCAGCAAAGCCCGGAGCGCTGAACGCGGCTCCTCGCACGTCCTCCCCCCTGCCCAGCTGTGCTGTCTGCTGGGATGGTTCCAGATGGAGAAGAGGGTCGAGGAGGAAAAGTGGCAGATGGCAGCTGAAGCTGGATCAAAACAGGAGGCCTCACCTCTGTGCAACAAGCACCGGCAGGAGCTGGATTTTTTTTCTGGCTGCGTTTTGGTTGGCCGTGTTTCAAAAGTGCCCCTCTGCCCTCAGTCCTCAAAGAGGGTTTTGATTTAAAAAGCCCACAATTTTCTGCAACGTTTTCCCCATCTCACCCCGCCTGTGGGTGTAAAAGGCCAGACCCAGACCTAAGTTAAAATATTTGCGAACCTGAAGCTGAGGTGGCAGGACCCCTCGATGCTGCTCTGTTGACCAGCTGTAGTGCTTCAGCTCCGGGGAATTGTTCCAAGGGGCGATCCGTCTTTCTTGCCGTGTTTGCTGCATGAATGTGTCTGTGCAAGATGTGTAGTAAAAGCAACGCAGCCTTTTCTGTGGCCCTCCCGTGTTGACAGAAAGCTGGCAAAGCTGTGTGTAGCCCTTCCCAGGTGCCCTTCTTGTGACGATGCCAACGTGTTTTGCAAACAGTGACTTGGCCAAGGCAGCTGCTTTCACGTGTGCTAAAATTCGCTCGTATAAAGTGCTAGTAGTGGAGGAGTAAAAGAATGGCAAGTGGGCCTGTAGGAACTGGTATATGGCCATGCAGCGCTGTTCTCTATGCAGCTCAGGATACAATTATGCTCCTGGGCAAATCTGGGGGTATTTAGCAGAGGTGCTTGGTACCTGCTGCCAGCTCTTACTCTTTCCTTTCTTTTCGTTTCTCCTGCCTTGACAAAAAAAAGAGATCAATTGGGCTAGAAGGCTGATGTCAAGTCCTTGGAGAAAGCAACCAAGTGTCAGACTTTTATCATTTAATTCTGCAATCTCAGGATGGGGACAAGCTAAAGATGAGACAAATACATGACAGTAAAGCTTGCTAGCAGGACAAGAAAATGTGGCAGAGGGATCAAGCTTAGCTCTAAGAGTTGGGTCTTTACTACTTAAATTGATTAGGCAGCGCTGTTGAGATCCATAAGCCTGTGTTTGCTACTCTACCAGAAGCGCTGGTGCCAGTAACTGTATTCTTGGCATAGGACTGAAGCGTCTCAGCCACTCTGCAACGAGATCCCTGCAGCAAAGGAGATCTAGCTCTGAAGTTCGCCAGGTGGGGGGAACCGAAACCCAAGCAAATCTGAGTCAAACTTCTCCTTAATTATGCTAATAGTAGACAGGGGACAATCTGTTTCTCCTGGCTTTCGTCCTGATGATTAGGACTGCTCCAAGCATTTCCTATCTTTTCAATCTATTTTTATCTGGAGGAGGCTTCACAGAGCTTGCAGTATCTCGGGGAGAACAATACTCAAGTAAATTGAACTCTCTGCCTTATTGCAAGTAGGAAGTGGTTTTGATAAGCTTTCCTAGTTCTCTTTTGACAGCTCCAAAAGCAATTTGCCAAGCTAGCAGCCACCTTCTTACATGACCCAGGGGAAGGCGTGCTGGTGAAGGTCCCTGGCCCATCGGCAGGAGGCTGGGCTGGAGCAGGTAAGTTGTAGGTAACTACTGGTAAGTTGTCTCCTGCAGCACCACGCGTTTGGTGAACGGTTATCTTCTGAGACTCATATCGCAGTAAAAAAAGGGAAAAACTGGACGCGACGTGGGGGTCTCAAACTATTAGCAAGGTTTTTCTGAGGTTGTCTAGAATGGTATCTAGCTGACGTGGGGGATGGGAAGTGTCTTTCCTTTGGGCTGGGGCTCCATCCCATCGTCACCTGTAGGTGGAAGGAGCTACGGGGAGCCCCAAGGTCTGTCTGGTCCAGCCTGCCCTGCCGTGGCGACCTTGGAGACCTTGCCCACCCCCGGCCCCTGCGTTCAGGCCAAGCTGAGGGTGATTTAAAGAGGGATAAAACCCTGTGGAAGCACCTCTGGAAAACTCAGCAATGCCCTAAGGGCTTATTGTAGTTTTGAAGGGCAGTTTTGTTATTTTCCTCTTTGCCGGGGTGTCAAAGCGGCTGCCAGATTCAGGCTCTTTTGTGGAAGCCGAAGAGCCAGAAATAATCCGACAAAAAGCTGTCTCCCAGCATGTGGCTGTAAGATCTGCGGTACGGGCTCTTGCATTGCCATGGTAATTAAGAAATCTCTGACAGCTTAAATCTCACTGAGAAGGAAACGAAGTAGTGAAGTGTCACAACGTGGCAGGACAAAAATCTGTCCTTCCTGGGTTTCCAGTGAGATGGACACCATTGGACCAGGGTCAGACAGAGCGACAGGGACTGTAATGGGCTCCTGTCGGAGGGCCCCACCAGCACGGAGAAGTAATGTCTTGAATGGTTACAGTGCATTCAAAATTTCTATCTTGCCCCTTGGAAAAAACATGCTAGTTAAAATTAAGATGGTTCCTTTGCCAGTGGCACAGGCCCCAGGACGGGGACAAGCATAGAAAAATGATGACAAACTTGTATTTCTCTCGCCTTTCACAGATCCAGAGTTGCATCCTGGCTTAAGGCTTCTTAGCCCATATTTACCCCATAGCGTGAGAGCCCCTATTTTTTCTGATACAGTGATTTTAGGAAGTATTATTGCTGGCGGAGCATGGTGAAAGTGTGGTTAGACAGCACAGGCTAAATCTGTTGAGGAAGGTGCTGCTGCTGCTCCCTTCTTCCCCAGTCTCTCAAGTATTTGCTGCTGCCATGTTGTCTGGCTGGACACCTGTGCTTCTCCGACCCGAGTTACTTCGTTAAGATAGCAGAAAACCAACTCTACAAAGAAAAAGTGAATCACCGCTGGGTCTGTAGCAGGGAACTGGGTCCGTTCACTAAAGGGCCAGATTGCTGGCAAGGAAGGGATTGTATGGTGGGGAAGCTCAGGGATTGGGAAAGCAAGGGGCAGGTCTCTCTCGTTTGGAAACGAGGAGCTGTCGGAGCAGGTAGGCTGTCTCGTCTAGCTGCACCCTTGTTGCTCGTGGCTTTTCTACAGCTGCCAAACCCTGGCGGCACGGCAGCTCCTGGCCCCAGCACCATCCTTCGGCGAGGCCGGGCAGCTGAGCCAGGACAGGCTGTAGGTGGGTCTCACCGGGCCTCTGATTTGGGTGAAGTTATGTGGCAATCGAGGACAGCAGAGATACAAAAATAAGGCCAAGGAAAGGGGAAATGGAGAGGGAGGTTTTCCCCAGTTCCAGTTGCAGTAGCCCCATGTCCTGCTTCAGGTACCACATCCCCTCCCTGGTGCTGTTGAGATGAACTGGTTTGCTCCAAAACCTTGCTGGGAAGTGAAATGAAAAACCAGAACAGCACATTTGTTACTGAAAGGCACTCAATTCTCCAGGTAGAGGAAAAGGTGGTGTTGTCATCTGGTGCTGAACATGCCAGGCCAAAGATAACGTGGATCAGGCAAGGGCAGGCGGTCGCAGCCCCGCGGGGTCAGGATTTGTGCTGCCTCTAGAGCGGCTGTAGGAGATGACGAGTGATCCAGCATGATGCTCAAGTGGCACAAACCGATGATACTAGATCTCCTATAAAAAAAAAAACCCAACCCTGCCAGTACAACAAATGAGCTGTGAAAACTTGACTCGGCAGCAAAAAGTTGAGCGTAAGTCAGCACTTTACATTGTGCGGCTGCAGCAATTTTGACCTAGGAGTGCAAATGCTGGATTTACTGTGAAATCACGGGCGCAGGAAGGGGAATGCAAACGACCACGTGAGGCCAAAGCGCTCAGCACCTCAGGAGCAGTGGCTAGTTGGGCTAAACCTGCAGAAAACGACAAGTTCTGCTGGGTCTGGCAGCATTCAGAGATCCCAGCTCTATTGTAAGCACTCATCAGAGCAGATTAACGGCTTGCCAAATCCAGTATCTACATGAAAACTGGGAAGAGGGAATACGATAAATTATCTTTCCATATTCTGATTGCATCTGATTTGGTGACTGACCATCTGTCTACTTTTTTTAGCTTCTTTTTAAGTCATGGCATATGTGCTGGCTTTCAAAATCACTTCCAGATGTAAAATTCTTTCAGATAACAATCCCTTTTTTCTTCTTTCACATTAGATATTTAGGTGTAATGGGTATTGGCAAAACGATTTTTTTTTACCATTGCCTTCCTCATAATCTTTTTTTTTTTTTTTTTTAAATTGTGCTGTGTTCCAGAATAAGTGTGCTGTGCCAGTCCTCTCAAGTAAGGAGCCCCAGTGCCTACAGTATACACACTGACATCCAAAGTTTATGTTCCACATGCTGCTCTCCACAAAATAATGGCCCCTTAAAGTAGCAGAGAACAGAGCCAGCTCCTGGGGTAGTGTGTTCAAGGTGGGGTCTATAGGAAGGAACTTTATGAGAGAAGGGAACCGGGTGAGGAAGATAACAGTGTTGTCCCCAATATTAACAGATTTTTTTAAAATAACTAGAGGGGTTGGCCCTGGAGTGTCAGACACACACAGTGACAAGAACTGAGTTCATGGAAAAATTTAAGTAAGCAAAACACTAAATCCACATGGAATGCCATGAGTTTGAATGTCTACAATTCATCTCCTGAGGATTTCTGGACAAGAAATTCTAAATACTCTTTAACTGACAGTGAAAATGCTTTGAAGCCAGCTCTGAAATGAATGCATTTCTAAAGATGCCTCATCTCGTCTCATGCCCTTTTCCTTTCTGGCTCAGGTCTAGAAAACATGCTGGAACCATCGTCTCTATAGAACTTATCACAAGCAGTATCTTCTGCCTGCTGGCATTCAGCTTATTATTGAGATGAAGGATCTCAAATATTTCCATTTCTTTTATCAGAAAGTTAAGAACCTCTGCATAAAATTACCAGTAATGAAAAAAATCTTCTCTGAAAGCAGGTCCTGGTTATTCAAGTTACCGGCAAGTCGGATAGTGAAGATAATGGATATTTTGAATCACAGATAGTTCACAGAAAAATGAAAGGAAAAAATAATTTTGAGTTGCATCGAAACACAAGCCTTTCAGACATGGCTGGTGAAATTAAAAGGTTTGAGAAAAATATAACTTCAGGATAAATGAAATATTTGGTTTGGCCTAAAATGCATTATTCTTTCTGCTTTGAGCACTGTCATTCAAATTAAACTTATTAGAAAGTAAATGTCAAGGAAATACCAAAACAAAAAGCTGAAAAGAAATGCATTTCATTTTCAAAAAGCAGAAGTGAAACAAGTAATTTTCTTCGAAAATAATTCTTTTTTTTTTCTGAATAGACAATTAAAACCCAGCATCAATTCACAAAACATCACAGCATTACTGAAGCTTCTCTGAGAAATAATTCCCACATTTGTACACGTAAATTGCTTTCCAGGTGGGAAGAAGAGAGGGCAGGAGAGGGATGCCAATAGCCATGAGACAGTAGTTGCAGGACCTGCTGCCCATCTCCTCTGGTGGGGGTCCTGAGGGGCCCCAGCCCTGGTTTACTGGCAGGACTCTTGGAGAAAATGAACCTGCCTGGGGCTCCCAGCCTGCACTGTGCACAGATGGAGGCGTCTTGAGCCAAAGGAAGAAAATCAAAACCTCTTGTTCTGAAACGACGTTAATCTGGTGAGGGAGAGACCTCCATATGGATGTTAAAGTAAGCAGAAAGTCTTACCGACAGCATAACCCATTTAGATTTCCTGTATCTATGGATTTAAGGAACAGCCATTAGAACACTGATTTTCTGTGACGCTCTCCCTGTTTGTGAGTGGCACCTGAGACGCAGCCCTGATTTGGGGCAAACTCCAGAGGACAGGAGCTCCCCTCCCTCTGGGTCAGCCCTTGAAGCACCAGCCTCTCTCTGCTAAAAGCAGAGGGACTGAGGGTCTCGAGTCCGTGCTCCGAGTGATTCTGCTAGGAAAATGTGACTACTGCCTTGGTATTGCAGCCCAGGTGCAGCTCTGATGCTCACTGTTCAATTTCAACCCAAATTTTCAGACCACTTTGTGTTTGATTTTCAATCCATGCTTCAGTTTGCTTCTCCTTTTTGATCTGCCTGAAAGTTATATTGGCTGTCTTTGCAAGACCATTATCAAACAGCTAATACAAAGGAGGGAAGAAAGATTTTTGCCAAAAATATATGAGGGAATCCTACTCTTCAGGGCAGACTATCTGAGCTCTAAAACCTTATCTGCACATGAACTGTACTGCCTTGTAATGGCTTAACCGTCTTGATGTGGAAATGCTTATTTCTGGAAAAAAGAATCCATCTGCAGAGGCACCTTTGTACTAATGTGATGGAAGGTGTGACCATAAGGTGTGTGTGGTGTAAATGAACCAGTAAGGATAAAGCCTCATCTTCATATATAATTCAGTGGAAACTTTCCAATCAGAGTGTTTTGGCAGTTTGTCATTATTTGAAAGGGCACATTACTACAATGTGGTGTTTGCTTGCTTTCCAGATATACTATGTACGCAATGGATTTAAAAAAAAAAAAAAAAAGTATTTTGGCATAGGACAAAACAAAGAAACAATAACTTTAAAACACAGCACAGAACTCCTTCTGGTGGCAATCACTCCAAGCAGTAGGAGGCTAGTATTGAGCTAAACTAGTCTTCTGGTACAGCAGGTTCTGGCTAGTGAGTCTCCATTGTCATTTATAAGCAAGCATATTTAAGCAGTTAGGATGTCTTCATTCCATTTGGTTCTGATCTGTCTGGTCTCCTTGTGCTTATTACTCTGAGCACACTTGAGGGACCAACCCTTTCATTTACATGTTCAGTTACACAATCATTTTTTCATCAGGTCACTCTTTTGTGAGTTGCTATTTGCCGAGTACTGCATTGGAAGCATTTGCTGGTCTCCGGAGAGGCGATGCTTCACTTGTCTCGGGAAGCAGAAGACAGAAGTCCTCACAGGCAGGAAAAGCTGGGCTAGATGGAAAATGCATTAGCATAAGTAAGATACAAATTTAAGGCACAGAAATTGTACTTGCAAAATACGTCTGTGTGAATTCTGGCGTTAAGGGAACTCTGGGAACCACAAAGAAAATAACTTCAATTAGCCTGGGAATGACAGGAAAAGAGGTTTAAGGTAAACTATATTATATGGTGTTTAGGATGCACCAAGAGCACATGTAAACATTGGGGTGTACCTGCACAGTACATCGGAGGATTACTAGCAGTTTGCCACTGCTAGAAGGAGCAGTCCAGCCGTTCTCCATCGATCCCAACCTAGTCCCTCCAGCCCTGCTTGCAGCCACATAGCTCTGTCCCTTCTCTTGAATCACCTCTGTCTCTCAGACTAGAATTGGTGAGCCAATTCTCACCTTTTTTGGTTATTTTGGTCAGCACACCAACCTCAGTTGGCACTTCGTTCCATCAGACGAGCACCAGAGCCAGCGCTTGGAAGAGGTCGAGGGCTTTCAAGGGGTGCGAGGGGGACTTGCGGAGGACTGGTACCTCCTCGTTCAGCGACAAGGAGCACGTAAAGTTGGCAGAGCTCTGTCATATTGCAGCACCTGGGAGCTAAGGTACATTAACTGTGCTGTATAGTTCTGTAACTCAAAGGAGTCTGTTCCCCGGCTATAAGAGTCCATAATTTTTCTCCAGGATTCGTAATGCTGCATCGTCTTTTTTCTCCGTGCAGAGCTTCTGAGTATAGAGGGAAAAACAGTTTGTTTGGGGGCACAGAGTATGTACCCCTTACAGTAAGAAGTGTAGGCCTTGAGTAGTTGGCAGGAATACTTTAAACAGTGTTGGAGAAAGCTTGCCTTTGGACTGAGAATTACTCAAACTTTGCCTTTTTTTCTCTCCTCCCAGTTCCTGTGAATTTACAGTGTCAACGTTTCTCATCGTGTCAACAAACCAGCCTCAAATACCCAGGGTTTGTCCCTTCCACAAAAGCTCAGAAAGATAGAGAAATATTACAAAGACAGCTGAAAGTCTCATTCAGATGCAACCACATCAGTAAGGGTTACTGCTGGCGCACTGCATTTTTTTCTGTATAAGCATTGCTCTTTTTGAGTTGGTATCAGTCCACAGCCTGTTCCTTAAAACGCCACGCCAGCTGCAGTTACTGCCTCTCCTGCTGCTGTTCCAACCTGACAGTCACTGCTGCTAAACTGCAGTCTAACTGAAATGCTGAGGCATTTCCATGGTATTTTCTGGAGTCTAAGCAAAGCTTCGAAAGAGAACAGCTTAAAACTGCAAATGTATATGGGAGGTCTAGATTCTGTAGAAAAGATTCATTTGGGACTTTTAGAACAGTAAAGGAGATTTAGCCACATATCTTCCATTAAATAGTAGGAGGAAATTGCCATGTCCAGCTTGGAAAATTTTGCTATAAATTATTTAATTGCAGATGACAGAGTCTTCTTGAGCAGTACTAGCTCCAGCTCTGACCCTTTTAAAATACCAAATTCATTAGAAAGGAACAAAAGAAAACAAATACACAAAAACTGTTACACATACAAAAGTGCTGAAGAATGGAATGCTTTCCATGGTGATTTAAAAAAAAAAAATTAAGCTCTTAAATTCAAACCAGCATTTAGGGGCTACAACAAAGTAGAAACCTTGGCAGGATAAGGAGGTCTGACTGAAGGTTATTGTTATTATTCATTTTCTGGTAAAGCAGGAGCAGTTGTGCTAGAGTTTATCCCAGTAATTTAAAAGGGAGCTTTTAAAATACCTTTACTCAGTTCTTTTATCATTCTCTTAAACTTTTGACTACTTCTGGTTTAGTTTCATTTTTTGGGGTCAAAGCCACAAAAATTTGTTAAGGAGGACTCTGTTAGTTCAACTCAAATTTTCACTGCTTGCTTTCTGACCGTCGTTTCTTTTAAATCTTGTATGAGCAGGGGTTAGCTCGATGGGTTCCGAGCTTCAGCTCCCACCCCTTGACAATCCAAGCTTGGGAGAACTGGCACTCGATATAACACTCAGAGTAAAAACTAGGGAGGTGTTACGTTTCTGCTTAGTCATCTGTTCTGTTTTTCAATCAATGTTCCTTTTCCTTTTTTCTTTCTCATTAATGACTGCTGAACAGTTTGCAAAGAATGCTGCAGTTTACCAGTCTTCTGTGCTGCAAAGCGTTCTACTCCTCTGCCCCGGGAAGCTCCCCAGTGCGTACACCAAAACCTATTTGTACAGAGCGCCTAACAGGTTACACCGTAACACACTGTGAGGAGAAAAATCCGTAGAATTCCTAGAAGAAGAGGAAAAAGGAATAGATTTGAAAAGAGATCCAATGAGAATGATTGCAGAATTAGAAGATTATTTTAGTTTAGATAGTCATACAAGGTCCATCACCCTGTCACCACCGGCTCAAAGAATAGACTCCATATCCTCCCATGTGATCTTCCCAATACCTTTTGAGAAAACAAGTAAGAACCAAGTCCCTTTGTGGCTTTTGGTTTTTAAATATTTCCCACTATCCAAGTCAAAAGGTGCTTTCATAAAATCCCCGTTCAGCTGCTCTTGACCCTGAGCTGGAACTAAACTCCCTTAGCACCAAAGTACTCAGCCAGAATTCATTTCAAAGGCAGGGGCAGCTTTTCAGTTGGGTTAGCAGGCTGAAGGGCCTCACCCTGCACAACTGGTCGGTCCTGTGTAAGAGGCTGTGGGTGCATATATTTGGGAGTAGGATGGGGACGGGACAGGGGGAATCAATGTCTTCCCTGTGGAAGCCCAGGTGGGCCTGCATAGGTATAACATCAAACCACAGTGTAGGGTCAAGAATTGCGCATAAAGCCACCTCCAGGTGCTGGTTTGCTACTTCAGAGCTTTGCTGATGGCCAAGATTGCAAAACATCCAACTTTCTTCTTGAGTGTTTTAGTGTTTCCAAATCAAGGAAGGTACTTCTTATCCTGGAGTAGCAGTTCTTAAGCTTTGAGGCATGGAGTATTCTGCTGCCGTCCATGGAGAGGCAGCTGGTTATTCACTCAACGGTACAGGGCTTGTACATGAATACGGCTCTTTTGGAGTTACGTCTGGCTCAATTTGCAATTATCTCAACAAAATGAAAGAAATAAAAGTAGGATGGGGTACTTTCTTGCCGTTGTTCTGTAATCTGTGGACTAACAACTGGTCTGCAATGCCATAATTTGCTGTGATGTGGTTTGTGGTGTGCAAATGATGGAAAACTCTGGCTCTCTATTGAGTAATTACCATAAAAATTTATGTTGGCTTAGAAGTACTTATCATCAGAAAGTCCTTCTTCCCTCCTTTGACTATAAAAAGATTCAAAAAAGTAACTGATATAGTAATTTAACTTCTTGATGACTGTATTAGTCCTGTAGAACCCGCTCAATCAAGACACTAATACTGCTGCTGATAAAATAAGATTTGGCAGATGCATGCTGGCACCAAATGTATCCCTGCACTTGGCATGAAGAAAGTGTGGCTAAGGTTAATCGTAAGGAAGTTCTAGTTAATCATAGCTCTGGAGTGAAGTAGAAGCAATGTACATAAATTAGTGTAACAGAGAGCAATTTTCAGCAAAAAAACCCTAAAATTTTATTATTATCTCCCTGTGAGACTGCAATTTGTAATTTGCACTGTAATTCCATCAGCTGTCTTTTCTGCTTCTGTGCACAATCAGATCCAGCATCACTGTGTCATTAAAGAAACAATTTTTCTAACAACAGAACTAATAAATGCCTTCTATTAGATGCAGGATTTAGCCAGCAAACACAAATAGACCTTTTACATCAATACCAGCTAGGATTAACAGTGACATTTAATGTCACCCACTCATTCATGAATTGCCACATTGTCACTGTAAGCCACAGGGTGGAGGAAAAAAAAGGGAAACAACTAGCAAATGCAAAGTTATCATTCATGGGATTAAAGAAACTGCAACTATTTAAAGAGGTTAGTAAAAAACTCTAAAATTAGCAAATAATTGTACCCCACATAAATTTCATATTTAAGATTGCAGGATTGAATATTTAATAAGAATTTGAACAGATTTTTTTTTCAGGTACAGTACATTATATTTCCTACTTATTCACAGCCTTCCTGTGTTAACTTGGACACCTTGTACAGCATTTGTGTGCCTCATTTCCTCAGGCTTATAATTTTTGGGGTATATTTTACAGCAGTATTTCCCACTCTTATATGTGGATTGGAAGCAGTTTAGTAGTGTCTGTAGAGAACCTAGAGATGCTCTGTACGGGTAGGGTAACACTGCCGTTATGATGAAACAGAGGAACCTGAGAGTCCTATAACAACAATTGCCTTTTTTTCCCTTACATTGCCCAAATCAAAAAGCAGACTATAGGGAGCAGCAGGGTTAGTGAGATTCTTAGCTGGTGTACAGTTAAAATTACACTGCAAAATTACACTAAATTTCAGATGTCAATTTTTTAACAGAGCTTTTTTTTTTTCCCCTGCAATGGTAAACGTTAGTGTGGGAGCACACAAAGTAGATTTTCTGTAGCACTAATCATTACGGTAGTTAGGTATCAAGCCCAGGATCTAAATTCAAGTTGTCAGCTAAAGCCTTGTAGCCAGTCTTGCAGTCACACACTGATTTTCACATACATATTGACCAGGCTGGGCTTAAGTTCCTTCCTAGGAATATTAAATCGGTTTAGCCTGCATTCAATTGTGTTGTTTAAACTAGGTTTTAAGAATGTAGGTTTGAAGATTTAGGCTAACAACATCCCTTTAATGCTATTTGAAATTTCATGAATGCCAAATGTCCTAGAAGATTTTTAAATAAGTAGACTGGCTCCCGGGGAAGTCATAGTGAGGTGTGAGGGAAAAGTAGGAGAACATCTAGCCAAAAGTGGTATGCCTTTTTTGTATGTGTGTATATACATTTGATCTATTTTCCATATATGATCCCTGCCTGGCTGCCGCTGTTTGAGCAGGCTACAAAGATTCCAGGGACAGTGGGCGAGGAGCTAGATCCTTTGTTGTATTTGGACAACACCTGATATTATGGGATACCGACTATGATTTAGCAATACCAGTCTACAACCAGTAGCAGCAGCGATGTTGTCAACAGAAGTTTTGACAGCCTGATACATTTCCTCCACTCCCAGTCAATCGATTTCCACTTCCTCAGTACCACTTCCCTCTTGTTTCACTCAGCCTCAAGTCAAAAGAGCAGGCGAAACCTTCAGGAGGCCGTAAAGGACCATAAAAAGTCATGCTGGCAACACCACCTCCATAGCTTACGGTAACGATTCCCTTCTAAAAAGACCACTGGGGAAAAAGCAATATTCTCAGAGTAGGTAATTCTTCATTACTGACCCACTAAAGTAACAAGTCAGAGGGATTTAAACCAGGCACCAGAAAAAGGAGCCCTGGAGAGCAGTAGTGTGGAATAGGGAACACTAAAACCGTTCAGTGATTAAAAAACAGGAGCTGTTGCCCTGTACTGCTTAGTCACTGTGTGTGCTGGCACGTTTGAGATGGATTACTTTTTTTTCCCCCTTCTCTTTACCTCAGGCATTCAGTTTGAAGGGTGTGTAAGGAAGTGAACTTTCAAAATAGTTAGTCATCTTTACAGTTACGGTCTTCTACTTTTAATAGGATTTGAGGTGAAGTTTTCCAAAATTTGGATTCAACTACACGGGGATCAAAAGGGACTCATCCGCAAAGGAGGATGAGGTGGGCATTCAGGTTAGCCAGAACTCCCTTTTAGGACCCATTGTAAAAAATACTAGCTTTGACATGGCTAATAGAATAATCAATGGAAATCCTGTGAACTATGCTTAATGTTTCTTCTACAAAGTGGTCTATTATTCACACTGTTGCCTTTAAGGTACACAATACTGCAATCACTGAGGTGAAAGTGTGGTCTTTTTCTACATTTGCCCGCCAACTTCAAGTTTTCTTGTCTATGTTATAATTAGAACTCTGTACGTGGAGACCCTTATCATCAAAACAATTTTTGTTCTTCCCACTCTTGAAGTTTGAAGTAGGAGAGGAAAGCTTATGTTTAGCTTTTCCATTTAATTCTTAATAAAGTTATGTCTTTATTTGAAGCACCCCCATTGTCTGAACTTCATAGCTCTATTAATCAATTTTTGTGCAATTCAAGCTACTAAAAAATAGCAAAATAATGGGGAGTAGCCAGGGAAGGAGGAGGTAGGTGCAGAAGGGATGAAGATGCACAGCACTGCACGCAAGAGCTCTGCACTTCGCCAAGCGCCATCAGCAAGACATTTTCATAGCAGGTCTTTGCTACCTAGTGGAAAATGGTTACTTTGTTTTCAGCCAGGGTGTTCCAGTCTAGAAGGACTCCCATTTTAATTTAGAATTCTGTGAGTTTTTACCTGTTCCAAGAGGTTAAATCTTAAACTTTGCTACAACTTAAAAAATAACAACTGCTATTCCATACAGCTAGTATATCAGAGAGAAAAAAAAAGCACGGTCCCTCAGCGCATGCAGCAGAAGCCTCCATTTATCTGTACTCGCCTGTTCACAAACATTACTTCAGATGAATTTACTCCAGATCAGGGTTTGGGTTTTCATCTTGCTTAAGCCCCACAAATGTAAAAGCTGGAGAAAGGCCACTACCACATTTCTCTTGCATACACAAGTTTGAGAACTGCCCAGCACTTTAGGGATGTGGGCGCTGTGAGGGTGATGCTGTTACTGAAGGTGCATATCTTCCAGATCAAACACAAGTTACTTGGGTTTTGCTGGTTTGCATTTTTTATAGTGAATTTAAGGAATGGGTTTTAAAATATGGAAGACTCTGGACCTTTGTGGCCAAGAGCATCTGTGTTTTCAGTTGGAGCCTTTTTTTTTTTTTCCCCTCCAACAGCCTCTTCTGAGGATGGCTTTAGTTATCCCAGAAACAAAAATTTTGCTAAAAGGAAGTTGAGATTGCTGCAGGAACTTGAAGTGAACTTTAGAAGGTGAGAAAATTTCAGGTTAAAAACCCCAAAGCCTAAGACTTCCTATCACCCTGCCAGCTATCAGTGACCTACTATACAGCCCTTAAAAGACATATTTTTTGGGATACAGTACTGCAAGCTATTGCCCTCCATGCAACTAACTCATTTTGCAACTCCTGTGCAATGAAAAAACATCCTTAACAAATCATGGATCTTAAGAACAGATATGATAATTCTGTAGCCCTCTGCAGTAGTTTCCTGTAGCAGCTGTTCAGTTAACTGATTGAACTGATTTTTATCAGTGGCTGAAGATTAATAATATACTCCAATTAGCCATATCTATTATACAGGGTACTTGGCACCACTTAAATGTAAAAGTCTCCTAAGCACTCCGGTTTCATCCATAGTTCAGTTCATGCCATTTATTCACATGCGAGAGTGTAATACCTGTATAAATGTCACAGGCAGATGAAATGATGCAGCATCTCTGCTTCCAGCCCCATCAAGGCGAGTACTACCCGCAGTTTCAAAAGGCTTCAGATTTACCAGCCCACGCCGTACAGCTGCAGACTGCACGGGGTAGCAGCTACAACACCTGCAGTCTATTCCACCCAGCCCATCTGCGACAGAAAGGAGAGTTTCAAGAGGCAGAAGACAAGCGCGAGGTTGGTAGCTAATGGTCCTGCTGTAGGAAGCAGTCGAACCAGCATACTAAGATACTATGTGATAGGTAACAAGGAAGAGAAATAGCAAATACAAATGTCCTTATACATTCAAGTGTTACAAACATGTTTTCTGGTACTTTGAGGCTTTATGTCATGCAGGTGAATGTCCAGCAAGCAGAGGACATCTTTATAGCCTGCATAGCTAATTTTGTCTTTCTGTATTTGAAGTAGTAACAGGGATAGCACCTCTTTACTATGAACTGTCCCAAGGGATTTCTGTGCCCCAACAAATACTGCAGACATCTTTTATCTTTTTTTTTAAAAGCAAAAAACCCCACACCACCAGAAAAACCAACC
This sequence comes from Haliaeetus leucocephalus, assembly GCF_000737465.1. Lineage (NCBI taxonomy): Eukaryota > Metazoa > Chordata > Aves > Accipitriformes > Accipitridae > Haliaeetus > Haliaeetus leucocephalus. The sequence goes on from NW_010972931.1 coordinate 3,388,361, forward strand.
ACCCCACCCAAACAACCATCATCCCACCTGGCTTTAAAAAGAGGCATCTGTTATTTATGCCCACTCTACTACCAGTTTCTCAGGCACTCTAAGGAACTCAAAAGTGAAATAACCAGTAGAGCTCAACAGCCAGCTAGCAAAAGGGAAATGCCTCTAGCTTCAGGGGAAAAATACTGAGGAAATGCCCAGTGTTTCAAGTGAGGTTAGGGCTAGCTCTAGATACAGCTCAGGGAACTGAATTATTCTGTTAGAAACATATAAGATTAAGTTTCCAAAGTCTCTTTTCATGGACAAGGATTGATGCAAGGATACATTCTATAGGCTGCTTTACACTGACAGCAAAAAGCTTCAACAATTTACCTGCATCGATGCAGAGGCATGCACAGACACAGGTCTGTTGACTTCCATCATCACCTCTTGACAGTCCTACCACAGGTTTGCAAAATGCCTTTTAATGAAATAAGGGCACGTTAAAATAGATTAATATGACTTGCTAGCTGCTTCTCATGCTTCCCTGTAATCTAGGAGAGGAGACACTTTACTGCTGTCTATACAGAAGGGTAGGTGCACCTGAACGACAGTGGTTCATTTGGCATGACTAATCTAGCTGAAAGAACACAGAATGCTTTTGCACCTTGACCCCAGTATTACCTGCTTTTAAGGTAACTCTTCCACATGCCACTAGCAGCTTAACTCCTTGTAAAAATCTCAGAATAGGGTTTCTTCAGGTTTTACCACAGAAGATGAAATACCTCACCTGTAACACAGTTGTATTGAAAACAAACAAAACTTGGTAGCTTGGCTCAGTTTTGCCAATAATGTGGGCATATTAGGACACATCAGTACTAATTCTGGCTAAACTAAAAAATGATACAAGATAAATTCTGGAACAGCTGCAAAATGAGAAGACAAGATGTTTCATTATAACAAAATTGGAAATTCAAAATCATACGTTCCATTCTTCTCCTGCCAAACTGTTCACAATTTAACATAAACTGAAACTGAAAAGCTAGTCCCTCTTCCAAACCCTAATATTAATCTCAGACTTTTTCCTCCTCCCCACACCCAGTTGAGGACATGAAAAAATGACAGCGTGTACTTTTTTTCTTCTCCTTCAACTCCAACAAGAAAACTAAACTAAACTACTTTTTTCTGGATGAAGTCTCTAAAGTTTAATCTAATGTCTTCAGGTTCATAGGCATTCCATGTAACTCAAGGCATACTAAGTCAGGACCTCTCCTTTCTAGCCAATGGAAATATAAGTTAGCAATGCAATGCTGAAGGGCTTCTCTCCCAGTGAGAAGCCTAAAGTTAAGTGGGACCAATCTGACATACCAGGACTGTCCTGCGACAGCTGTAGCTACACTCAACACAAGAGTTTGTTTGTGCTTTTGCAAATGGTACTAGCTACACTAAGAAACGTTGATAAGAGGACCAACTAAAATACTTAACATCAGACATTAATTTACATTTGAGCTCTCAGCAAGTCATCTCTCTCAATTGTTATCCTGTAGGAGAAGGGATATATGTTTACATACAATTTTCTAAACAACTCCTCAAGCCATTGCATGATCAGCAAGGCTCACGTAGACTCCTCTCCTACTGAGTCCTCTAGCCTCCCCATAACCTCAGCCATTTCCCACATGGCCCCACTCTCCCCACAGCTTACAAGAACACTTCCCTCTCCCTCTCACTGGTGTCCCCAGATGACTGATTTGGGGTTGCTTGGTTTGGAGCTGCATGCGTCCTGACCCACTGGCACGGTAACAGCCGAGCCTTTTTTCAGTCTAAGCACAAATTTTGATGTCTCTCAGAGGAGTTACTGGCAGCATGAGGTTTACTAGTTTTAACATATATTTTGGTAAGGCAACAGCTTCAAAGAATGTTTAGATATACCAAATCCCACAGTCTAGCTTGGTAATGAAATGAAACTTCCCTTTAGAGAAGTTGCCAGCTGTAGTTAAGACATGTTACAAAAAGCCTTAATCCTAAACCTTTTTTAATTAGGTATTGACCTTTACATAGTGACCAAAACTAGTATTAGTCTTCCCAGAGTCAGAGATATTTAGCTGCCTAGAAATAAGGTCAGGACGCTATTTTAAGTTAAGCAGTGCCACTCTCCCAGGCCCTTATTTAGACATACTTCTCTAAAAAAAAAAAAAATTGTTGTGTCTTCATTTACTTTGACATGAGCTATTAGAGAGCAACTGCCAAAGAAAAATGTTACTGTCTTGCAAACAACACAACTGTACTTTTTCCGTGTCTTATTCTTCAAGTGTTACTCCGTATCAGGCATCTTCCCGATAAAAAAAAAAAAAAAAAGACAAAACAGCACATGGTTTTAACAGCCAATATGCAAGTAGCACCTAAGTATGTAGCACACAGAAGCCAATTCAGGCATAAACTATTCATGGGCTCTTTTTATTTCAGTAAAACTAAAGCTTACAGATTCTTAACTCATAGCCATTCAGAAAGACACCCATAAAAAGTTGTATTAATAAAAACTGACAGGCTTCCAGGCCTCTAAAATATTTCAAACATAAGATACAATAAAAGATATCAAATGTTTATATTACAGTCTTGCTGCCTTACACACCATCATAAAAAGTGAACAAACACATTCAGTAACTTCAAGCATACCATGAAAAAGACACCAGTAAGTGCTCCAGTTTTCTGTACCATACAACTTTATTTCAAATTCACATCTTTCTAGGCAATGTATCCAAAATATTTGACTCAAGAGTACCTTTAGACTGTAAATATTCTGAAACAGGGCATCAAGCCTTTCCTATCTCCGACCAAAACTTAAGTTTTAGCTCATGTTATAAAAAGTAACCATGTGGAATGTGACAAGTCATAATGTGAAATCAAAGTGCTTTAGCCCCATAGCGCAGACAGACACTAGTGGTTATCTAGCCATTCGCCAATACATCTCAAACACCAACAGAGATGTTTGCTCTGTTGCACCCCACCTTGCAAAGAGCTTTGGACCATTATGGTGAAATTGCATTAATCGACAGCTAAACAGTATGAGTGGACCAACAGTTTGATACTTCAAATAATGAGTTATAAACGAGGCATCTTTTTACCATTTTTTAAGTTCCCTTAGTAATTACCAAAGTTCTACTGTATTATGCAAGAAAAAACTATGTTCCAGTTAGTCTTTTAAAATCCAAAGTGTGCTGTATTCCAAATCCCAAAGCATCAAAACCCTCAAATCATTTCCCCAGACCCCAACAACTATCTAAGACTCAGTATTTTTGTGCAATTCTTTGCTATTTGCACGTGAAGAGAGAAACACTTCACCCAACAGTTCATATGAAAGAATTATAAACTCTCAAAGCAGAAAGTTACTTTAACGAGGTTTGGACATAGGTAGTTGCACGGAATATGTGCTCAATTCAGAAGTGGCTATGCTGAAGACGGCTCATGTTGCTAGTGCTCAGTCAGAAACTTCCTTTCTATGGAAGTCTAAAAAGCTATTTATCTTCCAGAGTGAAGGAAGTTTAAGACTTAGGCATTTAATTCTCTTCTCTGTTACAAAAGAATTAGCTCTACAGTATAATTCGTATGATTATTCCCCCTCCCCTTTCAGACACCCCATTTTTGTACAAGCGTAAACAGGAAGGGCTTAGGGAAAATTTCTGGTCCTGTCCCACAGACATAAAGACAAAGTGCTTTGCAAGACTGATTTTATCCATCACATTTGTGGCAACCAACCCAAAATGAAGGCACGTGAAATCTATAATAATATAGCTTATAAACTAAAGCTGAACCTCTGTATAATTTCTAGCCTTTTTGCACAAAAGTAATGACCAGCACCTATGCAGAGATTCAATTTTTTTTTTTTTTCCATGTAACTTTTCCCAGAAATAGTTAAGTGTTGCTTGAATGCCTAGGCAAATACTGTCATTTATTAGGTTTTGACACAAAGTGCAGAGATTGGTAATTTATCTGCATGGGAAGTCTGAAACCAGTGAATCACCAGCACTGCCTTCCTCTGTCGTTACAAGAAATGTAAGCCACCAGCAACAGCCACAGAGAGCTGTTACCTTGAAAGTGCGCAACCCCCAGCAGCAGTTTCCCTGTGAGGTGTTCTAGAGCTTGTGGTATGCATTTAATCAGTGTCTCAGATTTGGATTTTAACACGTCAAAGCCTGTCTACTTTTGGTTAGTTACCGGCCAGACATGCACACACATTCTGAAGAAGCCAACTGAAAACAAGCTTTGACAAAAGTTGCATTGAAATTGGCCGTACCTTAACTTCTAAGCACAGATGAACTTCTAGCTTGAGCAGCATTCAGGGTCAGCTCAATACCTCATTCTTAAGGAAAACCGAGTCTGGATACAAATCTGCCTCCTAGATTTCACTGGAATTGCTACCTTTAAAGCAGAAAAACAAGATTCAAGGTTTCTGAAAGCTTTAGCAGACGGATAGGCTCGTCAATCAGATTAAGACTTACTGGGTTGTTAAACAACAGTTCAAAGCCTTGCTTATCACTTCTCTAGAAATACAGGTTTAAAAGAACTCAAACACCATTGCCATCGCTTAACTAGAATATGTCATTATACTGCTTTCACTCAGGATGATAAACAGGGATAGAGTTTCAAAGTTCTAGTTATTTACCTCGCATGTGAATTTACACACCCTCTGTCATTTTTCTGCCCTCTTGTTCATTTCTTTTGCCATTTCTGCACAAAGTCAGTTGAAGGGATTGGCACACAAGTTACTAGCAAACACAGGCCTGTAGCTATTACATTACAGGACCATATTAGAGTTTCATGAAGACTTCATGCAATGGTGTCTGTGCTCTTTTCTAAAAGAGAACAACTTTCACAGGTAGCACATAACAACACAACTTTCTGGTTTTAAATGCAGCGAGTTACACAAACAACATTAACAAGAATTGACCAGACTTAATAACTGGAACTGCGCTAGGTCTGGCACTTGAGAATTCACAGTGATTAAAATAAAATTGCTTTGCCTAAGAGAAAACATAAGATACCAAATATATAAAAAGACTCTTTGCTTCCATTATCTTGTATTAGTATTCCAACAGCAATAAGCAAGCTCAGTAGTACCTCAGACAGCAGAGACTTCTGCACATGGTCAACTTTATTCATTGTTTGCAGTGCAATGGATTTTTTTTTTTTTTTTTTTTTTTTACATATTCACGATGTCAAATCAGGCAATTTTCAATGAATAAAGTCAACATAGGCTCAAGTCTTTGCTGGATTGAAGCTTGGATTCTGACAGGAAACCGTTATCTACCATCTCATTTTGGGTACCCAACTCCACACTGTGCCAGGTGGTATTGCTGTTAAAGAGAAACTTAAAGTATGTTTGCATATTACTGAGGCGTTGTTCTTACATAGCAAGTTGTTTGTAAGTAGTTTATAGTACCAGTTGATAAGAGTAGGACATTTGGACTTTTCCTTTCCCCACTCAACTCGCTAATCCTAGCGGACTCACTAACACAGGTTTCCGATCCCAAAGCCTGCTTTTAGAGAGAAAGGAGCACACCTTTTAAACACCCCAGCGTTTCTCAACGCACCCGCAGCCTCTCATTTCAGCACTGAGGGCCGAGCCAAGGCAGCTGCTCTCGGGAGTTGGAAGCCACCAGAGCCCTGTTGACCCACCGGACTCACTGACCCCACCGAACTGAGAGTTGAAGGAAGATACTCGGGACCCATCTGCCCAGAGTCCACGAGTGTAGATGAGCACCCGCTTGTACCTGCCTCACCTTCCGTGCTACACCCTAGGGCACTTTGGTCCGTGCGCCCACCTCCCAGACCTCCAGCTCCCCGGCCTTATCCAAAGACATTGGACTTTGGCCTGAGCTTGAACGACGCTTTCAGGGATTTCTCCTCATGCTCTTCTTCCTCGGTGTCACCACGAAAGGAGGGCGTGTTGTGGATGATCTGAGTCCTGAAGCGGATCTTATTAAGCCGAGGCTTCATCCGCCCGCTGCCGGAGGCTTTCCTGGTCATCTCCTTGCCCTTGCCTGCCACCGCTGCCCCTTCGGTGCCCTCAGCTTCCTCCCCAGTGCTGTGATGATGGTGGTGGTGGTGGTGGGAGAGCCGGTAGCTCATGAGATTGGCGGGCAACACCTTGGAGAGCCTCCAGCGCCCGCTCCCGTTGCCGGCCGCCCCTTCCTCCTCCTCCTCCTCCTCCTCCAGGGCCCCCACGAGGCTCCGCATATCCCCCGAGGTGCCCTGGTGCAGGTACTGCGCGGCCTTGCGCCCGCTGTAGTCGCGGATGTCCACGTCGGCGTCATAGGCTCCCACCAGCAGCTTCACCACTTCGGCGTGCCCGTGCATGGCGGCTATGTGCAGGGCGGTGTGCCCGCCGCTGGTGCGGGCGTTGATGTCCACGGGCAGCTGGTGCCGCTGGGCGAAGTTGACCAGCGTGGCCAGCAGCTCCTGCCGCCCGTGCTTGGCGGCCCAGTGCAGCACCGTGAAGCCGGTGATGAAGTCCCGCTTGCAGAGAAGCGCCGGCTCGCAGCTCAGCAACCCCTCCAGGCTCTCCCACCTCCCGTCCGAGGCCGACAACATCCACGCGTGCTCCAGGGGATCCAGGGCCACGGAACCGGTGGTGCTCCCTTCCTCCTCGGCGGAGGACGAGGCCACCGAGGCGCTGTCCGAGTCGCCGCCGCCACCAGCGCGGCCACCGCGGCCCCCTCCGGGGAGAGC
>NW_010972931.1:3395488-3396138 GCF_000737465.1 Haliaeetus leucocephalus
CGGGCTCCGGAGCGCAGTACCGGCGGCGGAGGTGCACGTACTTGACTCCGGTCCCGGGGTCCTGGCGCACGGTGGCTACGGCGTTGACCAGCTCCTTGAAACGCTGCCGGGCGGCGGCGCGGCGGCCGGGCTCTGAGGGGCTGAGCCAGTCCCGGAAATGTTCCAACAGCTCCGCGTTACGAGCCCGTCCGCCCCTCGCCGCCAGAAACCGGACCACCGACTCCTGCCGCAGCTCCGCCGGTTCCGCCATCACCGCCCCTACCCCATCGCGTCGCCCCGCGGCTGCTGCTGCTGCTGGTCCTCCTCCTCCTCCTCACGGCGGCATGCCCCGGCAATCTCTGCCGTGCGCTACGGCGGCGACGCCACGCCACCCTCAGGCCGGGAGGGGCCGGTTCTTCCAGCGCCCGCCTCAGCGGGGCGGCTCCCGCCCCGCCGCCGGTGCCTTGGCCTCAGCCCGGCGGCGGAGCAGCGCCCCGTCCCGGCTACCGGTGGCAGCGCGCGGCTTTCCCCTCAGAGGCAGCTCCGCCCGCGCTTTTTTTCCCTCCTTCGCCTCGCGGGGTTATGGCCGCTCCCCGCAGCGGTCGGCAGCCGGTGAGTCCTCCTCCGCGGGAAGGGACGGGGAGCTCCGCCGGGAATTACAGCACCGGGGG
>NW_010972931.1:3396285-3479052 GCF_000737465.1 Haliaeetus leucocephalus
GGCTGCTTCAGCGACCGGGGGGGGGTCAGAAGGCAGCGGGGGGCTTAGGTTAGAAGGCGAAATAAAGCCTCGGAGTGCCGTGTAGTTCCCGGAGTTGCCAGGCTTTTAAAGAAAACCCGTGTTCTTAAAGGCTGTCCTTTTCAGCTGTCGCCCTTCTTAGAGGTCGCGTATTGCGAATAATAGGTTGTAGCGCTGAGTCTTGGCCGTTGGAAGAAATGCTTTTCTTACGCGTAACGGCAAAGCTGTCAGTTTTGTGCTTTTAAGATGTGGAACCCATCCATACGTGAGTGCTGGAGCGTTAGCTCCGGGTTGGAACGTGGAATAAATGGATTCACTTATGACTTGAGTTTCCAGCTGTGTTTTACATCTCAGCAATGCAAAGCACTGAAGGGTTCTAGAAACAACATGAAGTGGGAGGAATTTGGGGGAAAATCCTCCACCCTGGCTGCGTAGTTGGCTGCTTTTGTGTTTTCTGGTAGCAGGAAGGTAGATGAAGTACTTGTCTCTGGTGATTCTTGGCTCATTCCTGCCACCGTGCTGCTACACCTCAGTTACGCCGGTAGAGCTGTGTGCGAAGTTGTCCTGTGAACTGAAAAAAAAAAATGGAAAACAACAGTCACCCTTTTGAAGTTTCCTTTCCTTGGAATGATTGTCATCTGGGGCAGTGTCTCGCTCCGGTTCTTGACAGCACACCCGAAGGAGTGGCGTGGGAGTGCGAGAAGGAAGAGGGGCTGCTTTGAGTTTGGCTGCTGAAAGAGTTATTTGTTGGACCATTCTTAGAGCCATCACAGGGCACGACCACGTCCCGGCCAACGTCTGCCAGAGAGTGAAAGGGCTTCATTCATGTTCCCCCCGCTTGCTCACAACTTGACTGTTGAGCATAGCTTGCTTTCTGTCGGGGCTCCCACCCAGAGAGCTCCATTTCACACATACTCTCTTTCAGGCCTGTACAAATCCTTTGGAGTTGAAGTGTAGCGTAGTGTAATGCATTAACTTTATATAAGCTTTCTCTCTTCATACGTAGTATGTATATATAGCGAGATGGAGAGTCAGTACTTGACAGCCTGGCTCTCATGAGCGACCGGAAAAATGTGGAAAGAAAAGAACCCAAGTACGAGAAACAATACAAAATGATCTTGCTAATTAATGTTTGCGTGAAGAGTGTGGAGAGATGCAGTAAATCAGCAAAAGTGAGTGGCAGCAGGACTGAGGGTCCACTAAGTGGATAGATTTGGTATGGGAAGAAAGAGAAGCGTGTATGTGGAAAGCTTTACAGCGAATACTGTAAAAACAGAGGTGTAACATAGTTCTGTAGTGGAGGAGGGTGATTTTGCATTAAGTTTATAAACATAAATGATGTAAGTGTAATGATGTAAAATATATTTATATTGACATCAAATAATATTTCATAGTTTAACCCATGCTGTATAATTGTTAAAGTGTTTCTTACTACATTCTGGGAAACATTTTGTTTTCAGTTGTTCTGCGAAAGAAATGTAAAATCACTCTCAGAACGCAGTCTGACCTTCTATAAATCAGTTTACAATCAGACTGCAAAAAGTCTGAGGTGCAAGTATTTAGTACTTCTGATATTTGAAAATTTGACTTCTGGGAAAGTTCTGGCAGCCATTGCCCCCATACAACAGCATACAGTACTCGTCATTGATGAATTAGAAGGAAAAAAATAATTCCTTGTTGCAGTCCAAGAGGCTTTCTGATAGCAGCCGCCATTGTCGCGTCCAAGACCAGCATTGCTTTCTCATTCGGACAAGGAGCATCAACAACAAGGGGCTGATGTAGTGAAGGGTGATGAAGACTGACTTGCTGCTCTTCAGGAAACACAGGGCTAAAGCTGCAACAGGCACAGCTGAGCCAGCACAGCCAAAGAGGTGCAGATCTTCCGAAAGTGAGTGCAGTTGTGATACCAGTACTGATACCAGCATGAGTATTTTTCTGTGTCACAGTCATCTCAGAGGGCTGCACCAGATTTCCGTTTCTTTGTTTTTCCTTCCTTGAAAACACACAGGTCAAGAGAGGCCTTTCTGTGCGGACCGCAAAACCCAACACTTTCTCTTCCTGCGTGGCAGTAGCTGATCAGTCCTATCTGAAGCAGCACTGTTGTCATCACCCTTTGCCTGGTGCATGGAGTAGTAGCTGTGAGGAACTAGTTTCTTTTCTGTCATCGAGTCTTGATTCCCACCTGCTGCTTCTTGCCACATCTATCCATAGGCATCAGTGGCGGAACAGGTACTACATGTGCTAGATGTTCAAGTTACTTAAATACCTGTTGGGGAAGAAATCACCTCATCACAACTGGAACACTAGCAAAGTGTCTCTGCTTGTTTGTTTGTTCCTAAATACCTCAAATTACAGCCCAGAAGTTGTCTTCAGTGGCAACTTGCACATTGTGCCCGCTATTCTCTACTGACAAGGCTGTCACTTTTTCCTCTGCCCATCTTGGGTGATTTCAGGGCATTCAAGAAGATTCTGTCCTGCCTCAGATTTTTTCAGACAGAAACATAGGGCAGAAATGTCACTTTTTTTTTTTTTTAAGGTTCTTTCTAAGGGCTCTCCGTATATACATGTGTGAAGGAAATCTTGTGGTGACCTACGGTATAAGGCAACTTCAGCTGTATTCTGTGTTGAAGTAGGCTAGAAAAGGAAAATAGTTGGTGTACCAGAATGCCACGTGAGAAGTAATTTGAAAGAGATGAGGGAAGGATCTTGGGGTTCTGACGTTTGGACCAATCCCTCAAAGTTGTCTACTGTTTCTGTCAGACTGAATAAATTACCTGACAGGTGTGAGTGAAATTGTCAAATGAGTATTCATTGAATCGTCTTTTGGGCAATACTTCTTTTTTCTACACACCTTTTGGGGGGAATGTTTTGTTCCATACTTGACTCCTGTGTGTTGCTTTTTGTTTTATAGAATAGACTGATGTATTAATTCCATGTAATTTTTAATGTATCTCCTTCCTTATTCTGCATCTTCATGGACCTTTCTTTTTATTTCTTCTGCCTCATCCTCCTATATTTTCTGTTCTGTTCTGTGTTATTTTGCCAAGGTTTCCTTTCTGTTCCCTCTACTCATTTCATCTGTTCTCTCTCTCTCTCTCACACATGTATTGACATCGAGGGATGTCAATGGTATGCATGCCTACACTATGCGTCTACATCTTAGATTTTGACTACCTAAGAATGGAAAGTATTTTTCTACTTCCAGAATCTGTAGTTTTCTACTTACCTCGTGTTATGAGGCAATAGCAACATTGATATTTATGGGATGAAATGTAACTTTGGTTATTAGGAAAGTAATTGACTGTAAGAGAGTAATGCAATTTGTTATTGGAAGATTAAAATAGACTTTCTGGTTTAATGAATGTCTACACCTGTTCATGACAGTGGAAAACTCAGGGCTCTGAGAGAGTCACATTTGGAGCACCCATGGGCACGTCCACCCTCGTGGCTGATGCCCAGGCGTTCTTCCGAGAGCCTCTGCGCAGCCTGCGTAGCCTGCGGGGCCTGGCAGGATCCCCACCTCCTGCCTAAGCACATGAACATTGATTCCTTTTTTCTTCAAGCTTTGGAGGGCAAATTTCAGTCAGCTCTACAGGCAGAGTGGCAAGCTAGTTATTTGCCTGGACTGCAAGGCTGGTTCTGCGGGAGGCTCCTGCACAGATGCATGTAGTCTGAGACCCAGCTTTTGCTGTGGAACAGCCCAGTGTTGTGCAGTTTTAGCCTGAAATAGGTAGCAAATTTTAAAGATAACTGATTTTTTTTTAAAATTGGTTTCTGAAAGAAAAAAAAAAAGTTACTTTTGTCTCAGGCAATGATTTTTCTTTGCATGCTGTTTTTAGTGGGCAAGATGACTTTATATAAACCAATATACTTCATTAACTGAATTTGCAGAAATCCAGATGCAGTTCTGTGAAAGCTATGCTACCAACACTTTAAAAAGGGGAGGAGGGAAGGAGCGAGATGTGATTTGGACCATCTCAAGCGATCTACATAGTGTGCTATTTTGATGAGAATGTGAATTCTGAGAAAGCAGTGAGAAACAGGAAGTATTTATGGGAGTATTACAGCTCTCATCGCATTCAGATTACAAACTTTGAGTTACTCACTGAATAAAGTTTGATGAGATGCTGTCTTCAAGCACAATTTAGCTGCTCCATCCAACAGATACTAATTTGGAAAGACTGGCTAATCTGGTGACTTAATTGCTTTCAGCTTGATTTGTATTTCTTAATTTTTGAGTTGTCACCATTTTTCTAAGCTCGTGATACAGTAGTAACTTGTCAACTGGTTGATGCATTATTTCTTTGAGAAATAGTAAGAATGCAGGCATCACAGGGTCAGTTTTGTGGATTTAATTTCTCTGTGTATATGTTAGACCATAGCAGAGTGAAGCTGTATGAGGTGCTGGTGTTGAGGGAGAGACATGTGATGCCCTTGGAAAATTTCAGAAGGAAAAATGTAGGCTATTGCTTTTCTATTAAGAGACTGCTCCGAGTGATGTCAGATGGAACAGGTTCACAAAGTGATTCTTCTGTAAGGAAGGTGGAAGGAGGCGAGTCTCCAAATGAGAACAGTAGCTCTCAGTACTGTAATGTTTGTTGCATGGAGAAGTATAAACATGCAAGAATGGAGGCTTCTAAATCAGCGTGACTGAGACTGTCTTAAGCTAAGCTGTGCAGTATTTCTTCAAAGTTTTGAAGTCTAAATTAAGAACTTTTATTGCAGCATTTTTTGTGAAGCTGATTCCTGAAGACTCTGTTGTGTCTTGGGACAACTGTCTGAACAGTTTAAGAGCAGTTAAAGTAAAAAAAAATTTTAAAAAGTTGTATTTTTAAATAGAAATCGATTCTGCATCTTTCTGTCTCTAGCTTTTAAAAATCTTGCTATTAATCTAGTGTTGAGTTTTTTATTTTGCCTGTGTGTGCAACCAGAAATCTCCTCGTTCTGTGTACTGTGATCAAGTCAACTCTCACCATTTTCTTGAAAGAACTTATATAGGCTACATTTCTGTACTGTTTCTCTGTAAAAATGGTTTTTGAGACCCTGAATCTCTTTCTGATCATCCTTCAGTTTGCCAGTCTTCTCTTTAAAACAAGAACCTTAGGACAAGATGTTAAAACACGTTCTCATGAATGATACAAATATTACTATTTTTGCTTGAAATTCTTGTTCTCTTCTATCCTGTGTGTTATGTGCTACATGGGGTGAATGAGATTCATGGTCTTGCTCTCGTAGTCTTTCCCTTTATTATCTCAACTAATATCTTTGTGTCATCTCCGCACGCACAAAGTGAAGATGATATGTCTCTTCCCACCCTAGACAGTGCTGAAGAAGGCTGTGCATAAAACACAATTTTTCTGTTGGGGAAGTTCTTCTAAGTACCAGGTTCTGTAAGCTGTTTTTACAACTTACCAGGACTTTTCTGTCTTATGCCAATTTTTTTTGTCTTGTGTCTGGAATGACCTAGAACTTGCCATATACTTTTATATATTTACATTTCCAGGAAAATGGTTTTAATTTTCACTCATAACTGTGTAGTGTCATTAAATTAACTTTTATATACTGAAGAAAGATGAAATATGCTATCTTAAAATAGCAGCACATTTGAGATATCTGAGAATGTCTTGGCAATCGTGTAAATACTTATTGCAGAAATTGTTACTCTCTTTCCTGACTGCAATACATATCTGTAAGAAGCATCTTTGGGAGAAACTTAGAAATACAAAGAAATTAACCATCTGGTAGGAATTTTTAAGTAGTGATACAGCCTGACGTCTGTTAAGTTACAAGCATAGCCTTAGCTTTCTAAGCAGAACACAGAGAAGGCACCTGGTTTTTCACATTTATTATTTCTCATTGTCCTCTGTTGCACACAGAAATTTGGTCAAATTTTCAGTGATAAACAGCCAATATAGCAGTGGAAGAACTAACTATTGTTGATTTTCCTTTCCAGAAAACAGTAAACTCTTTGAGTTTAATTGCTAAATTGTAATTAATCTCTGCCTTCCTTTTGAAAATGAAGTTACAGAGTTAATGGCTATGAGGACTCCAGTCATCTGGTTCTGCACTTAGCTTTGTGCAGCAAATACAGCTGTAATACCAGTTTCCTCAGCTAAACGCTTTTTAATCCTGACATAGTCTCTTGTGGATGATGTGGCAGTGCTCTAACGACCTCTGGAAATGGTCAGTAAGGTTGTGGGTATTGGTGGTTTGTCCACTGAAATCCAAGTGGACTGGAAGGAAATAAAGTTCTTTCTGCTAGGATTTTTTCTTGGAGAGTAACAAATGGCTATGCAGGGATTTTGAAGGTAGCCCAGCACGGTTTGGATTTAGGCTGGTGACATGAAGGTGAAAGGCTTCCCTTCTACAGTTACGCTGAGCCTCTTGTGCTGGCTTTTGGTGTGGAGGCTTAACAGTTTGTTATGGAGGAGCTGTCTTATATTGGTGGTGATAGAGGTGGTTTGAATATCAGACTGTGTAACTATAGTTGTTAGACGTGCTGCTGCTCTGTCTCAGTTACGCTTGTCTTTAAATGGACAGGATACTGACAGTTTTCAGTGTTTCTCAGCCCTTTTTGATAGTAATTTCCATATGGTAGAATACCTCGAGAAATTTCTTTTTTCAGACATGCTTTGAATGAACATTTATTTTTTTTATAGCCTTAAGATGTAATATTTTCTCTTTAAATTGTTCACTTTGCTTACACATATTTCCTCATTATATTAGTCCAAAATGGAGTTATCTGATTATAATAGTCTAAAATGAGAGTTGGTGCAGTCTGTAGTCCCACACAAGAAGTCCTGTGCGAAACAAGAAGAGGATGAGTATTTTCTGTGAGGAATGTCCATATCCTTTTAACTACAAGAATTCTGAAACTTGCTATGCATACCTGTTATAAAAGGTGGTGCTTTTATGGGCTTGTAAGTGTTAAATAAAAAATTTCCTACTGTTGGCTATATATACGTTCCCAGGAACCATTAATGGTTTCCAGTTCCATGTGGATTGGAAACATAAGAGAAAGCATTGCACCTCTAGACATTTCTAACAATATAATATTATCTCTTAGAGTTCTGGTGTGTAGATAATGTATTATTTTACATAAATAACAATTTCAATTCTAGGTACTCAGAATGAGTTCTGATTATAACATACACCCTCCTGTGATTATGGTCTCTATTTTGAATTCTGCAGCTTAAATTGGTTTTAAATATTTTTTTCTTTATTTCTAAGAGCAAGCCAACCGTGATCTGTTTTCTGTCAACAGTTTTCAGTTTACATTTTCAGTTGGACTTGTCTGCTTTATTTTTTTCGTGTTTCTTTTTTTTTTTTTTTTTGCAAAACATGGACTTTGAGTCTGCATATTGTCCTGTGAAGTAAATCTGTATGTTTTCTCAAATCATGGAATACGGTTGATTTCACAGATCTTTTTTTCAGACTTCTGCTTTTGTTGGTTCCACGTAAGTCATAATGAATGTGTTCTAGCTTACTGGTAGAGTTCCTTTGTTGCCATTGCTAATTGCTTTGCAACTTAGTTCACTAACATACTTTAAAATGATTTTTCTGTAGCAAAATGATGGCTATCGAACTTTATCCTTGTCCGGGCATGTTGGTTTTGGTAGTTTACCTGATCAACTGGTTAAAAAATCCATCAAGCAGGGCTTCTGCTTCAACATTCTTTGCATTGGTAAGTAGTATCTGCATGGTTTAAGGCTTTAGTAGTATACCTGTCCTTAAGAAGTGACTGAAATTTAAATCCCGTTGCAATGTTAAGCTCTTATTTTAATGTTAAGCATGAACTATAATTCCACCCCTTTCCCCAGCTTTGCTTATTTGTATCCATTGTTTTTATATTTAGCATTTTCATAAATAATATGAAGACCAAAAATGTTGAAAATGGATGCCATGCATTTATTGATTTATGGGCAGCTTCTTGGATTCTTTTGAGTAAACTGGGCTACATTCTGTACTGTAACAAATAGCTTCAGATCAAAAAATCCTAAAATTCCAAGCTGGTGTTACTGAAGTATTTTTATACTTATAAAATGTTTCCTCTATTTTACCCTTATTCATAAAAACCTTGTGTCGAACCCCGTGGTTCCACAGCTAGTTACTTAGCTTTTTAAATCTGTAGGAAATTAGTTCATGCCTTTAAAGAAAACAAAGTGTCAAGAGACTGTTCTGCTTATTACTCATTAGCAGGTAACTCTCTCTTGTCTGTAAGGATGAAAAAATTAACTAAAAGATATTTAGTGCTCATTATGAAAAAGAAATGCAGGCAACCATTTTGCTTGGAGAAATCAGTTGACAAGTTTTTATGTAAATTTGTTGAGTTGCTGTGATAACACTTTCTATGCTTAGCAGGTATTTATTTGATGTGCAAAATGTCTTCCCCAACCTTTCTGTTTAACTGTAGGAGAAACTGGAAGTGGGAAATCAACCCTGATAAACAGTTTGTTTAACACCAATTTTGATGACCCTGTGTCAACGCATTTTCTGCCAAGTGTACAACTTAGAGCCCAGACTTACGAACTCCAGGAAAGTAATGTTCTTTTGAAGCTGACCATTGTAAATACAGTGGGATTTGGTGACCAGATAAACAAAGAAGATAGGTAAGTGCCTTCTTGTTGCTACCATATGCAGCAGTTTTGGCCTTCAATTGCAAGTTGATTTTTCTTTGGGCTCTGTAGTAAATATTTGTCTTACCTATGTTCCAAATATTTGGTTAACTGTTTTCTCTGTGTACCAAAGTAAATAGGTTTTTCTTCTTGTCTAGGAAATGATTTGAGAAATTGGATGAACTCTGCCCCTTTCTTTATGATATAATCTTTTATAAATGTATGTAAATAAAATGTGTAATAGTGACTAGAGTTTCTTTTGAGGTGGAGGAAAGCAGGGAGAAGGTCAACAGGGGGCTTTTTAAACAACCAGACAGGTTATAAGGTACTGTAGATTATGAAGATCTATAGGTTTTTTAACAATTTGATTGGAACATGTCAAAGACCTTAAACAGGAAGGAACATCACGTGGATTGCTGAAGGCCTCTGTTTTTTATGTTGGACAGCTTAATCAGAAGATGTAAAGGTACCACACTAGTGGTGTCTCTCAGAACTTTTTTTGAGTCTCTGCTTTTATGAATTGAAGATTTTAAAATATTGAACTATGTGTCAGCAGATTTTGTTTCCTTCACCTTAATTGTAAAGAATTTTAGCAGTCCTTTGTGCTATGTGAGTGCCGAAATGGTGGTAATTATGACTGAAGGTTAGAGAATCACATTAAGATTAACAAGAGAGCTATGATTTATGAGGTGACTGGAAAATAGCTACTGCTAGTGTCTTGGATGAATGAGATGCAAGTGGATATTAGTATAGATATTAGAGGGTTTGATGTGTGGTATAGGGGAGTTGCCTTTTAGTCCTTCTTTTAATTTTGTGTGTAACAACTACTTCTGAATTTTGATAGCATTTGATCTGGTTTATAAAATTTGTGTAGCGGCAGAAATGTAAGGACATGCTGCTTGTACACCTAGCAACACTATCTTTTAGAAAGCAGATTATAGTCTGGTTTTAAGTAGGATAAAGTATACTTAAACTGTACTTATTGCAAATCAGATTTACATTCTTCTCTTACATTCCTCCTTTTCAATTTTTGTCTATTGTTTAAGAGCTCTCTCATGTACAGTACTTCATCTTCAGAAGATAAAGGAGGTCCTATTTCTTTGTACTGGTAATTGCATGTTCTTTCTTTTCTTGTATTGTATCTAAGAGTTTCTTGTATCTTCCTTGTATCTAAGAGTTCTGCAGTTGCACAGCTTGATTGCAAAAGTTTATAAAACATCACTTGGGAAGATCAGTTATAATCGTAACTATGTAGCTTTTTTCACTAATAGTAGCTAGGAAATGTTTTGTCTGTATTAGGTGCACAATTCTTTTTTGAGTAGCCTTCAGAGATTAAGTTACTCTGTACCTTTAATTTTCTGTTGTACTGGGTAAATACTTGAGCAGCCTTTTGACATGTAAAGCAAAAATCCACAAAACAATACAAGAGGAATTCCTTTCTTAGTCTGGCTCTGTTTAGGAGTAGCTAATCTCTGGTTGTTAAATTTTATTTCTTACAGCTATCAGCCAATAGTGGATTATATAGATGCACAATTTGAAGCCTATCTCCAGGAAGAACTGAAAATTAAACGTTCTTTATTTAGCTACCATGATACTCGCATCCATGTCTGCCTCTATTTCATTTCACCTACAGGCCATTCCCTAAAAACCCTAGATTTGTTAACCATGAAAAGCCTAGACAGCAAGGTAAGACTTTGAAACAAGAGTTTCAAGAATTTGTCGTATTTTCTGAAGCATCTTGCAGCTTTTAGATCCTCTACCACCTTTCAGTTCTATATCCATGTGTTTGGTTTTGGGATGTTTTTGGTACTGGTATACCTTAAGTTGGGAATAAATTGGTTCTGCAAGTAGCTTGCAGTCCATCATCTGTTTATTTACAAATCAAAGACACACACACACAGCTGGCAAGAACGTTGAAAAAAGAAGCACAACGAGGTTTAAAAAAAAATAAATAGAACCACACCAACTTTACTTTTAACAAACTGTTAACATCTTATTGTGATTGGATAGGGTACCTTCCATGAGTCCTGTAATATTTCTAATTAAGCTTATTTCTAGTTCACTGTCAAGTTTTGGGACTGCTGGAAAGTTGGCATATAAAAAGCTTTGCAGCACTGTGAAGATCTTTATTAGAGATAACTGAAGAGGCAAGTGCCATGATCAGAACACCCTGCCAGTATGGCTTTTTCTAAGATAGGCTGCATTAGTGTTTTATATTTCACACCTTGATTTGTTTTGAAAGCTTTAAAATAGCAGTTTCTAGTGTGATCACTTGTGCTTTCTGAAGTCTTAACTTTCTTCCTGTGATGGGGTTGTGAGAACTGGATGAAGCTAAATGTTTAACACATTTTAAGAAACCTTACATCATCTGGGTTTAATTTGTTGAAATTTGGAGAAACTTGAAAACTTAAATGCATTTGCTGTTCCTCCAGCCCTTTCCTTTGTGCTTTACTAGAGCCTCTCCTGCTGAATTTTCTTTCTGCATTTTCTTGTTCATGAGATGTTTCTTCAAGATAACAAGGATCAAATCGGCTGTCTCTTCCATATTTGTGATCGATGATTTGGTATTTTTGTAATTTTGTTTATGGATGTATTTTGCATTTTGAACTTTGTCAACAGCACAGAGTAAGTGGGGGGGGTGTTGTGGGAAAAAGGTAGGGGAGAGCAGGGTGACTTCTTTCTGCTATGGTGTTGGTTTATGTCAGATTAAAACGTTTGTGAAACTAGTCTAATAAGCACTGATAGCTAACGAACCTTGATACTAGAAAATGGGACAGTTTCATGGAGCATATTGTTCTACTCTGAGTTTTGAAGTTGGAAGTTGTGTTAAACCACAAAAATACTTGGTATCTAGGTTGTGCCCTCTCTTTACTGAACTCCCTTTAGAACAGTGTTTCTTCCAAACGAAAAGGAAATGTCCCAGCATCCTAAGAAAGTATTCTTCCATCAGGATAAAACTAAAGTAATTCTGGTTTGGGGGATTTTAGCTTCTCGCCACCTACTCTAAATATTTTTGCTTCTGCTTTGGCTCAGAGAGAACATGAACAGCATGTAACTTTGTTTTTTTTATCCCTTTGCAATGGATTCTACTTCCTGATCTTACTACAGAAATATATGTATACACTAAAAAAAGTACATACTTTAACTGTAGTTTGGTTTCCATCTCCTTGTGGAGCATGTTTGTGATGCTCTTAGTACTGCATTCTCCTAGACAATTCAGAACTTGGGATTTCCCAAGATGTGGAAGTCCCTGGGAGCGTTCACTGAGTACAGGATTCTGTAAAGAGAAGGTGGTGCAGCAACATGCATACATTGAGCATATAAATCTATGTCAAAAGTTGTTTTCAGTTTCTTCCTAAATCCACCACGGTGTATGCTGTTACGCTTTTGTTACGGTCTGCTTGGTATAAAACAAGACCAGATTACACAGCTCAGAGGTAAAGAGTGAAATCCTTGGAATAGGATAGGGTCATCCTATACTTTATAATCATGGGAGAAAAAACCCAGATGTATATGTGGGCAATTAATTTTTCTCTGCTGCTTATAAATTTGATGACTAGCTAAGAATTTAGCCTCTAGCTTTTAGACATTGGAAAGTCCTGTAGTTTTGCTTAGGACTGAATCACAACAGCTAGCCAGGTTTCATTCACAGATTAAGGGAATCTTCTTCTGTATGCTGTCTTGCTGGGAACTGGTGATTATCCAACTAATAGATCTGCATTTTTAAGTCGTTCTTGCAGAATTATATACAGATTACTGTTAAGTCAGGAAATGACATGACAGTATCTTGTGGGCTTTGAGTTTGTTTTGTTTTTTTTTCTTCAGAAAGAACCTTTGGAAATTTTTGTATTGATTCATAGAGATACACTTAAATCAGCCTGCAAGATGTCAGCCAATAATAATTTCAAGTGTATGTATTTTTTTTCTTCTCTATAGCATAAAGGGGCAGCAGATGTTTTGACATTCATGTAAGGCGTTACATGAAAATCTTAATTTAGAGTAATAGAATGTTTTCTAATTGGGGGGGAGGGGAAGTGACACTGCATTTCAGGCAGAAGGATGATTAGAGGGCTGAATTTGGTGCTAGCAAACAGAGGAGTAATGTACATGGATAAAGTTTATCCTGGTGACTTTATATGGTCATTCTGCATTGCTATTGAATGAGGTAGTCTCAGCTGCTTCTTCCCATTGTGCATGCTTAAGTGTTTTGGGCAGCCGGTTCCCTGGGTGAGGGAACTAATTTAAACTGAAACCTGAAGATTTTTGCTTGGTTAGGGAACTGATCAAGCTGAAAAGTAATCTGTCTCCTTGGACAGCTGCACAGATTTTAGTTCTACCTGGCAATGAGCAGCTGCAGGCAAGGTGAAGGGCAGGACTGTTGGTTTTATTGCAAGTGTAGACTTTTTACGTGGGGTTAAAGTGATTCTGTATTAATGGCCTATCGCTTTGTAGAAAAATTCAGTTTTGTTGCAAAATTCAGTGTTGTAGTTGTCCAGAGTTGTAGCTGGGGAAGAGGCTGGGAGTCGGTTCCTGAGTGAGTAGTAGGCACAGGAGGGAGCAGTGGGACTTGGGGCACATCTATATGTGGTCCAAATCAATACAATTTAAGTGCCTTGTTAGTACAAATGTGTGCTTTCAATTAATGGTTTTCTTGGATGAAAGTACTGAGATACTAGTTTTCAAGTAAGCCTTAGATGCTGCAAGCAGATACTAATTTTGTTTAACAGATTAAGCAAAGATAACTTTTTCTTTTTGTTGCTCAGCTAAAGCCAGAGTTGTATTGCTTTTAAATTTTAATACAATGGTTGTAATTTAATATCAATGTTGATAGCTGTAATCACAGTTTCAGGCAATTCTGTTTTTCTTTTTTACTGGTCTCCTCAGTAGTCTTTATCTGCTATTCATTATCTAAGAAATTCTCTCCTAATTAATGAGGGTTTGAAAAACTTTCATGTTGAAAAGACAGAGTAAAGGTTAATTCAATACTGAGGACTCTGTTCCATCCATTTTTAAAGCTATATGATAGAAAACCTAATTGATGTCCCTCAGCTAATTTGATAGAAGCTGCAAATTACTCCTAGCTGTAATAGGTTGTTTATACAATCCTAAATTAACTCAGTTTTAAAAAAAAAATTATTCTAGCATTTTATTTGATTTATTTGATTTTAGATCTCTTGCCCCATATGTGCTTAGGTTGCGTATGCTATGCAGTTAAGGACAATCATCAGGTAATCTTAGAAATCATGCTTTGGAGTTGGTATGCTTTTTTCATTTGGACATTTTGCCTAAGAGAGAGAAAAGACTTATTTCAAAAACATCCATTTTGAATCTGTTCTTGAGATTCCATATTAGGCATTTCCATTCAGACAGAATTTTCAGAAGAATAAAAAGAATGTGTGCAAGGCTTTTTCTTTTTTTTTTTTTTTTTCCTCTTTGCATCTGTGATCAAAGAACTCTGTAAAACTCTCAAGTCTTCTGAAATCTGGAAGAATTGTTTGCATTGTTCTGCTAAAATATTTGGACATTGACATTAATTCTTTGTACATAGTTCTGAAAAATGCGTGTTTTGGCAGTGGTGATTGGAAAGTAGTAGATGCCAATTTTTTCTTAAAGACACAAAGTTACTGTCATAACTGTTTTAGGAAATAGGGGAATTTACCTTTGTAGAACTGAATTTTGAGTTCTGACCAATTCGTGTAAAGGCTTGTAGGCAAGATTCTTCAGTCTTAGTCATTCCTCTGCTTGCAGCAGATACTTGAGAAACTGATTGCTGCAGTGGTGAGGTGAACAAGAAGTTGTAGCTGAAAGGAACCCAAGGAAAAGGCTCAGGGGTAGGCTGGGTTTGGTAGGCAGCTTCCTTTTCTTTGTGTATTCAAACGGTCAGCTTTCATTTAACACCTGAACCATGTCCCCCGGTGCTATAAACTAAAACAATCTATTTTTTTTAGCAGAGATATAAATACTTAATGTCATTTAATTAATAGGTAGGCATTGTTGTTCCTTTGAGTACTTCACTGTATGAATCCTCCTTTCTTGTTCTTTTTTTCAGAATCAATTAATTTTGAGGGAGTGTATGAAATAATCTGTTAGTTTTTTGTTAAATGATGCCAGTGAATGTATTTTTCATGTTTTGTGAAGCTTTGATATCAATTAATGGAAGAGTTTAGACTGTGGGGGAAGTTTGAAAGAGCTTATCACCAAACAATTTAATTTATATAAGTTGTCACCTCAAAATTGAAGTCTTACACATTTCATATAATTTGTATCATTAATAGGTGAACATTATACCAATTATAGGCAAAGCAGACAGCATTTCTAAAACTGAACTACAGAAGTTCAAGAACAAAATCATGAGTGAATTAGTTAGTAATGGCGTCCAGATATACCAGTTTCCAACTGATGACGAAACCGTTTCTGAAATTAATACCATCATGAATGTAAGTAAATGACAAAAACATTGATATTTCAGTACTAAAGCATCACTCTCTAATGCCGATTCATGCCTGTTCTTTCACCATTATCTTGAGGTTTATAGGTTTGTATGTAACAAGTTTGTTTATTTTTCTCTTTCCTTAAAAAGCTCGTATGTTTTGGGGTTTCTTTCCCTACTTGCAAATCTTCCTGTCCCTCTGCTGTTGATACCACTTGTTTTAGGAGGCTTTTTATTTTCTGGCTCAGCAACAGAAAAGAGATTCTCACTCAGAAATACTTTTTCTAATTTCTGGATAATTAATATATAATTATTAAAGTAGATGGACAGATTGGCTTTGCTCTTTTCCTCAGCAAATACTACCTTACATCTGTTAGGGAAGATACTCCAGTGCCTCGTTTCTCCAGTTTTCTCTGGTCTTGATGATAGCAAGTTTTCCATCTGCTTTTTCCTTTCATTTAGTATTTTCATCTGAAATTAGGACAAATTTTCTCTGGGGATTAAAAGGTCAGATATAATTTTGGCTTTTTTACTATTGTCCTTTCAGATCCTCCCAGGAGTGTCTGCCAGCTTCAACTAAGCTTGTGAAGCAAGACGTCTTTGCTTTGAGCACTCTGTCTGTAGTTGCTGTTCTTGTTCATATGTTTGTAGATGCACATGAACGTATGTTTGCATGTACTGGGGTTTGAAAGTAGGCAGGAGGAGCCGGTATGCCGGAGTGCATGGCTCTGCAGTCCCAACTTCTGTCACTTGTGCCAGGGAGTGAGGATGTGCGGGCTGTCATTCAGTAGCAGGTCCTTCTGGTGTGGGGAAAGGTGGTGGTCTGTTACTTACCCCTTTCATGCTCTGCTAGTGATTTGTTTTCCAGTTCACGGTTGTTTTTTTTTATTTGTTCAGTTGTTGTGGGTCAGCACGCAGACAGTCAGTAGCCAGCCTGTATTTCTGGCCATTTGGCTGAGCCCGCAGCAGTAACCATACCTTGGGTTCAAACCTGTGATCATCTCATGGCTGTTACTGGGGATATGAACTGTGGCCGAATGCAAATCAGAGGGATGTGTTCTAGAGCGGCTTTTTATTTACTGCTGATACTCTTCCTAATGCAGCTCAGGATGTAGTTGGCTGCCTTTACTGCTGGAGCAAACTTGCTGAATCAGGTCCAACCTGTTGTCCACCAGGAACCCCACGTCTTTTTCTGCAAAGTGCCTTTCCAGACAGTCGGCCCGCAGCATGTGCTGGAGCATGGGGTTATTCCTCCTGACGTGCAGGACTTGGCATTGCTCTCGTTTGAACTTTGTGAGATTCCTATTGGCCCATTTCTCCAGCCTGTTGAGGTTCTTCTGAATTGGCAGCACACCCATCTGGTCTATCAACTGCTCCTCCTGGTTGTTATTGTAGCTTGACTTTTGTATCAGGAGTTTGACTCGCTACTGATCTCTTCAAAGTGGTTTTTGGTTTGAAACTGCCTGTTGGCTTTTCCTGAAGTGGTGGTTTTTCCCCCTAATTTATTTCTGAAGTGTTTGCTTTTCAGTTCTGACATAAGAATGCTGAGAGATAAGACTGTATTGGTGTGACTCTTACAGGGCCATTTGCCATTTGCCGTAGTAGGAAGTACAGAAGAGGTGAAAATTGGAAACAAAATGGTGAGAGCTCGTCAGTACCCTTGGGGCACTGTACAAGGTAAATGAATTCTCAAAGGTATTTTTACAAGTTTTTTGTTGTTGTTCTTGAAGTAGAAAATTCACCAATACTAAAAGGGGCTGGTATTATCCACTGATGCCATATTGATTGTATTTTGGATCAACAGTTTAAGGAGTTTAGCAATTAATACTTGAGGTGTGCACTAACTGGTAGTTTCATCAGCACTGATGCATCCCTGGAATCAAGCTATGAGATAGTGTATGTAATACTTGGGTAGGTTAGTATGGTGGCAGTGCTTCTAGCACTACCAAATTTTAAAGTTTAATGATTGTCAGTAAAGAAGAGGGGAAAAAAAGAGAGAAATTTATCATTGTTCAACTTGAACAGGAAATCAGGATGTGTTGGAACATGTTCACTAGTATTTCCAGTTAGTGCTTCAATGTGCATATTAGAAATTATAAGGAAGTATAAGAGGTATAATAAACAATGAGATACCTTTTCCTGGAAGTATGATTAGTAAACAAAATAAATAAATTTCAATGCTGTTTAAATATATTTTGACAATTTTGTTACTTGTGCATAATAATAAAATCTTCCTCTTTTAACTGCTTAGTGGAAAATGAGAACCACTGTGACTTTGTAAAGCTTCGCAAGATGCTTATTTGCACAAATATGGAAGACTTAAGAGAGCAGACTCATGCACGACATTATGAGTCATACAGACGCTGCAGACTGGAAGAGATGGGCTTCAGAGACATCGGCCCTGAGAACAAACCAGTCAGGTAAAGGACTTCCTGTGCAGCATTTGCTTTCAGCATCCACTCACTTCACATTTGACTGTATCAACCCAATACAGAGCAGGGCTCATACATAGAATAGGTTTTCTAAGAGGGAGATTTTTTTTTTTTTTTTTTTTTAGATCAGAATAAGTATGTAGCTGTTCATTCAGTTACCTTCATGGAGAAGTATATGGGATTATATGAGCACTGCTTTTAAAGGCATACAAGCTAGCTGTAGTTCTGAAATCTTTTAGAATAAACCATTTTAATTTTTGTCATGGAGAATGTCAGTTTTCTTCAGGTACTTTATGCCTTTTAAATTATTTTCATCACATATTAGCATGCTGTTTTGCTTTCTGTCTTAATAATGTCTGATTCTGAACAACGGTTTGGCTGGACTCAAAGTTCAGAAGGAACTGAAGCAAAAACTTTTACAAAATCATTGGTTACACTGTTGGCTTCCCACATTATCTGCCATAATAACAAACGTCTAGCCTTTTCAGGTCAAGAAATCTCTTGCTAGACTGTAGGAAGTTACTAGAGGACTCCAAAGGAAAGCTAAGCAGAGGGTTGGAGACACTTGTTCTTTCATGTAGTACAGCTGCTTTCTGCAGGAGGTATTTACAATTTCTATATCCAGTTTGTTTAATCTTTTATTTCCAATGCATGGGACTGTATTTTGTAAGTGGTTAGAATCCTGATGGGGTAGAACTGATTCTTCAGGGGTTGTTCAAGCCTTCACAGTTCAGCAAAGTGCTATTATTGCATAGTCATGGTGGGAAATACTGACTTAAACCAGACATGAAAACAAAATACGACTTTGCATTAAAAACAGTTTCAAGTGCTTTGAACCAGCTGGTTTGTTTACTTCTTGCTTTACTTAGTCATCAGACTGTCTTTACCCATTCTGTTCTGGGAAAAATAAATGACTTTTAAATGGCTTCCCTCCAAATAGTTGTTTTTAGTGGCTTAAATTCTTTGCTTTCACCTGTAGTTTGTACAGACGTTCTAAGGCAGCTGCAGTTACAGTAACTCGTAGAGTGTTGATGGAGCAGCATTTCTTTCACTTTGACTAGGTCTAATTTACATATTGTTCAAAGAACAATAATTATATAAGATTAATGTGGCCAAGGAAGATGTTGGATATGGGCACTTTCTGAAGTCTTAATGTCAAGGCACATTTAAAGGTTAGTTCATTTAGATGATCTTGAGCTGACCGTGAATCACAGTGGTCTCTTGACCTTTCTCTTGACTTAGCAAGAAAGGAATAAATTCTTTTCATAAATAGAGAATCAAAGGTGAATGAGGTTTAAAACCAATTAAAACTGACCATAGGATTTTCATTGGGTTTAGGTTTAAGTTTAAGAACATACACTAACAGCTGATATCTTGTTATCTTTGTCTAGGGAAAGCTTTTTTTAGAGATTCGTACAAGGCAATATTGACTCTAGTACCTTTAGCTTTTCTGAACTTGAATTTCACAATGTACAGCCATCTCAAGATAAGAGTTAAATTATAAAAATTATCATCCACAGAACTGTTTTATTCCACAAACACAAGTATTGTCTTTGTGAAACCCCTAAACAGTTTGTATTTTACTAATGGTATAAAGTGGCAGGTTTGTGATGTAGCTGTCCACATACTAAATTTGGTAATCTGAATTGGGTTGTTTTATGTAAATTTAGAAAATTTCTGCTAGACTGGAATAATTAGCTGCTTTTACTGCACTGGGATTTGTAGCATTTGAACATTGACGCTTGAGTAGCTAACATGGCCTGCCTTTTGGCGTGTTGTGAAAAAGCTGCCTGTGAAGTTCCTGTACCACGCTTTTGGATTTAAAAGTACAACAGTAGTTTATTCATCCAAAATTGTACGCCACTGCAAAGCAAAACCAATAATTCTTGGATTTTCAGCTACCTTGTGAGACAGGTTGTGGGCAGACATCTGTAAAGGCTTTTACTCTTACGTGTGGAAAAAACAGGTTGGCAAACTTTATTTTTTTATGGGAGACAGGAAAGAGGTGGTTTCAGCACACAGTGGAAAAATATATTTGCAGCTTTATTACTAGGTGTGAGGAGGGGAAATAAAGATAGTAGTAGTCTGAAACGACTGTCTTGTGTACACTTTTAAAAATACCTATTCCCTAATCCTATATTTTTTGTGAATTTGCATGATAATAACTTTTAAATTTGCTTATTTGCAATTGCATTCTAAGAATTAACTTTTTCATTCACTAGATTTCCAGGGAAAATTAAGTTTGCGTGATCAGTCTGTTAGTCTCTCCCTAATAACATAAGAACCAACTCTCCATTTTCAAACGTCAGTAGAGGGTTGGATGCTTCCAGGGGGATTACCCCGTTAGTGTTCTCACTGCAGCAAAAGCAGAAGGCCTCTGCTCCTGCCAGTTGTTGGCCAGCCAATGTATATTTGTTGTCAGTAAATCATTACCTCTGAATGAAGTACTGTCTTTTGAAGCTCTTGGGAGCTTGGCAGTACTGCGGTAGGATGAGAAGGTCATAGGTGATTTGGAAGTAGCTAAGGCTGCTGCACGTGAAAGATCTATGTGAGTAGTCACCATAAGTAAAGAATATTTAGGAAGTATGGAGGGATATGAATTGTATAGTTAAAAAGGTGTAAGGATGGTAGGCAGGGCTTTGGGTATTACAATCACTGAGAGGATAGAACATAAAATCATCCATAGGAATTTGGGCTATTAAATCTGCTGCTTTCAGGACACCTGTTTTATACTGGCATTTTATCAAACCATTACTTATTTAAATTGCATAACAATAATTAGCATAACTTAAATTAATGGGTAATTGGGAATTTACTTAATCTCATTCATATACCTTGCAAAAACAGCATACAGAACTTTTTTATGAAAAGAAGAGTTCAGTCTTGTAATGGGGTATCATTCCAAAAGGTCATGAGAATTAGTCATGTATGTACCAAAGCAGATTAAAATAACATGTAGTAAAGCACTTTAAAAATGAATAATCCACCATACGGTGCTTCAGGGAATAAATGGAATACCATCTAAGGCTAAACATAGTCATATAGGTATAATTTGGTTTCCAAGCCATGAAAGGCAGCCAATCAGGAATGGGCTTGGAAAGCCTGTTATGGCAAAATTTATGTAATGAAGTCAATGGATAGCAAATCCAGGAAGTGCTTTTATTATCATTTTTTAATACTTAAAATTGGGATTTGCATTGTTGTTGAAAAGTAAAGATAGACCTTTTTTGTGTGGATGGTCTAGTCCTACTTTTTTGATGGTCCGATTATGTCCATTAGGAGCATGAATTCCTAGTTTCAGGTCAATCTCAGCAAGGCATAATTGCTGAGATGTCCTAAATAGAAAAATTGGGGATAGTTGGAAACAGAAATCTAGACATGAAGAGTGCTTCCAGCCAAACAAACTTCTACATGTATACACACCTAGTAAGCTTAGATGTTTGCAAGGGAGGAGAGGATTATTTCTATTTTGAAGTTGGATGTTTTCTAGGGCAATTTTCCAATCTAAGCTATGTTGTTGCTTAAGGAGACATTCTTGTTTTGAAAGAAGAATACTAATAGGCGAGGGTCTGTTGAAAAAAGCTGAAGATTGTTATTCAAGCTGTATGCTTACATATTTGGATTCTCTGATGTTAATAATTCTCTTGTTTAGTTGTTTTACTGTGCTAATAGTTACAATTTATTCTTCATCGTAATTGCAGTTAAAGATAATTGTAACATAAACATTTCAGCTTCTCAACATGTGGGCAATTGTATATGCCATGCTTTATTCCTCCCTGAAACTGAGATATTCAGACCTTGCAGTTCTTGAACAAAAACATGTTTATTTTTCAGTCTATTTTGAGGATGATGACAGAAAAACAGGAAGGATTCAGTAATGTGAGTAAGTTTATACATAGAGGAAGGTTGATATGACTCTAGTTATCTCTTCTAAGAAAGGAAACCTAATATCTGAAAGGCTATTGACTTCTTCCTTAAGAAGTCACTTGGAAATGGAGTTCATCTGACCAACTGCAGACCTTTGCATTTGAGCTAAGTATTTTAACCTCCTTATGGTAAGACTGAACTGCATCCAGAATACCTGTTTTTCATGCCTCCACTGGGAAAATGGCAATTATTTAGATATACCACATCCTTAGTGTTGCTTAATATCAGCTTAGGTAGTTCACTGAGTCAAGGGACCATGCTAAAAATACCTGCCAGTAGTTAACTTCTAAATTTTTTAGTTTTTCTGATATACTGTAATTGATAGTTGAATGTTATGCAAAAAGTTACAAGTGTAGTTTTCAAATTTGAAAGCTTCTTTACATTAAATGAACAAACTAAAATATTGTGTAAATATCTGTGTTGTTCAAAGCACACAAACGTTGTGTTCCACTGAGAGCTGAATTCACTTCAGTCAGTCTTTATTTATGAACATAACATGTTTGATTTGCATCTTTATATTTAGGCTTCCATGTTCTAAGTCTTACGCAGATAGAAAAACTGTATGTCACAGCTATGCTTCTGTAGAAAGGTAGGTGATAGTGCTGTTATGAGGTATGTAATGGATTAGTAAGGTGTAGACTTCACAATCCCTTCCTTTCCTCCAAATCCTCAATAAGAAGACATTATTTAAATAATTATCTTTAACATCTTAATTTTGAAAGTGGGTTTTGTACAGGGTATAAAATTCTAGAGGTCCAACCCAGAAGAATGAGGCAACCTGCAAATTTGATTTTCATAATGTACTATATGAGAAGCAGTAAAACCAGTCATCAGGTAAACTGAAAAACGTTTTACAGTGAGCAATGGATGCAGTAATGTTGAAAGGGTTGGCTGAATACCTGGTGAACTATTTTCCCCTCCTCCCCAAACCTCCTAAAACCAAAGACTTTTTGGATCATTATGTTGCTGATATGCCAAACAGAAGAGAAAGTTTGTTTTAATTTTGTCTTTGTGATTTCCAGAACAATTAAGTCCAGGGGGAGGGGGGATTTAAAAATACACTTTTATTTGTCCTCTTCCTTACACATGTATTGATTACTTAGTAAATCCAGTGTCTTCAAAGTTAATCTTTTACTAATTTCAAGACAAAATTGCCTTTACCTGATAAACCAGCTTAGACTGAGTCTAAAGATGTCCACATAATGAAATGAAGGTGTGATTGCAGCATGTTAGCTTAGTCTAGGACTTGCTCTAGCGGCTTTATTGCACCCAAAGGCAGCATGTTAGCTAGCAGAACTGACACAGGGCGCAAAAGTGTGTATAGTGAGATTGCTAGCACTTGAGAAACCTGTGCTGTAGCTTTATTGTTATTACATATGCTGTCTAAACTGAAAGATAGTGTGAATTAATACACCTGTGTGAAAACCATGCCATTGTTACATGCAGTAGATACAATTTCAGCATGACCTAAGTTACTTCACAATTGATAAAAATCCCCCACAAACCCAAAAAGGTGTTTGTCCGAGTTTGTTTTGTTGCAATGTATTGCTCAAATAAGATAGAATAGGAAAAATGCTCTGACCTTGAGTTCTTACAAACATTAAGTCTGCATGTGCAATTTCAAGACAATTCTTCTCTCTCTCTAGATTGTATTTTTAATACAAATAGGAAAATTTAGGATTGGGAAACTGCCCAGTCATCGCAAATTTAAATCTAGAAGGGAGCTGTTTAAGCTTACTGTTGCTCTAAATAATTAAGTTTTTAGATGTCTTTTTTTGTAAGTCTTTCCATTTATAAACTGTTTTAATAGAAACAGTAAAAGATGAGACTTAAAAACTGGTACAAAAGTGTGTATGTGTATTAAAAATATAAAGCGAATTTAAATATTTGATGTACGTATATATTTATTTTACATCAGAGTGGAAGGCATGAGATACGTGGCAAAGGACAGTAACTCATGATAGCTGAGTGGGGCTGACTAGTCAGCACTCAGGAAGCATTAGAAGAGATGAATGGTGTAAGAGAATAGCCCCAGAATAAAGAGCTAGAACATTATCCATGTGTTGATCTGTTCATAAGCCCTATGTCCTACAAGATCTGGACAGATCCTTTTGTTTTTGTAAGAACCATTAGCACAGCTCTGATCCACCAATTCTGCCTCTCTGGAATTTTGTGACTGAGAGAAGTTTGTGGTAAATGTTTTGTTGGAAGAACTTGTGTCATTAAGCAGGTACGCTTTTCAAAGGTGGTGTGCCCTTTGGTCTATGAGATACATCTGTGTACAAGCTCCATTTCTTTTTCCCTGAAAAGCAGAACTTTTTGTGCCAGCACTGTGGCGATAGCAGACCCTGAAAATGTCAAACCTGTAGTAGTATATGAATAAATTACCAGCATCTTTTAATTTGCTTTGATATACTTTGATATGAAAAAAGTTTCTCATTTTCAAGCACCTGTTGTTTGGAGGAAAAAAATTGCTGTGTACTGAAATGTCTAGTAGAGTAACTTTTTTAAAAAAAAAAAGAAAGGAAGGGAGGTATAGATTTAAAAGTAAATAAATGTTTTAATTACTTGCTGTTTTGTTCTGTTGCCAGATACTTGCTCAATGGTCTGAACTAATTTACACTTTCTATATAATTTCAAATATAAGTGTGGTATGTATGCACTATATTAGCTTCTGGGAGAGAGGATTCAGGAAAAAACAAGCAGTCTTGAGGTTTTGGCTGGTGCATGTTGGAAAGTAACCCTTTCTTTTGAATGTTGAACTACTTAGGAAATTGTATTTATTCCATATTAATGTAACTCTGCCCTATTTAAATTTTGACATTACATGAAGAGAGTCCTATATATTTTTAAGGTCCTGTTATTTTCCTTCCTTTTATATAGCATTAATCAGTTTGTTAGTTGTGTTAATGCTCCACATGCATTGGTTTTGTAATGTCCTATTTTAAGACTGAGGTTTCACAATGAAGAAATCTTGGGTGATTTTTCTGGCAAATTCAGTGTCTTATTAATAAAAGTAACTTAAACAAAAAGGTTATGCATGTTGGAGGCAGAAAGTTATAACTCAAGTCTTTTAGAACATGAGATTCCTAAAGTGCTGTATTTACTTTGAAATGTAAATTGCCCAGGAGTTGTTAGCATAAATAATTTTA
Source organism: Haliaeetus leucocephalus (assembly GCF_000737465.1). NCBI lineage: Eukaryota > Metazoa > Chordata > Aves > Accipitriformes > Accipitridae > Haliaeetus > Haliaeetus leucocephalus. The sequence continues at coordinate 3,420,860 of NW_010972931.1, forward strand.
CTCAGGGTTGTTTACTTAAATAAAAATTTAGAAAGGTATGATGCTTGCTTCTGTTTAGGTTTGTTTACAAATTTTTATGTGGGGAGCTGTAGAAATTAATATTTCAGATGAATATTAATTGTTTAAATAATGTTCCAGATTGTTGGTTTTCCACATTGAATAAAGCAGCGTGCTGGAGACTTGCTTACATTTTTGGACTTCAGTCTACAGGAAGCCTATGAGGCAAAGAGGCAGGAGTTCTACCTTGAACTGCAAAGAAAAGAGGAGGAGATGAGACAACAATTTGTGCAGAGAGTGAAGGAGAAAGAAGCAATATTGAAAGAAGCAGAGCAACAGGTAAGCATGCCTGTCTGTCTGTCTTGAGTTTGTTTGCTGAGATTTGGAACAGTTAAATTGTTAGCAAAATCACAACTAGTTGATTTTTATAATTTCCTAATATTTTGAGGGCAGTAATGCTTAAAATCAAAGGCAGATGGATTACACAGATTGGATTAGCAGATTGATTAGACACAAGCAAACAAGAGCACAAGTCTGACAAGGAACAGCTGAGGGATCTGGGGTTGTTTAGCCTGGAGAAAAGGAGGCTGAGGGGAGACTGTATCACTCTCTGCAACTACCTGAAAGGGGCTTGTCGTGAGGTGGGGGTTGGTCTCTTCTGCTGAGTAACAAGCGATAGGACAAGAGGAAATGGCCTCAAGTTGCACCAGGGGAGGTTTAGGTTGGATATTAGGAAAAATTTCTTCATCAAGAGGGTTGTCAGGCATTGGAACAAGCTGCCCAGGGAAGTGGTGGAGTCACCATCCCTGGAGGTATTTAAAAGATATGTAGACGTGGTGCTTAGGGACATTGTTTAGTGGTGGACTTGGCAGTGTTAGGTTAACAGTGGACTCAATCTTAAAGGTCCTTTCCAACCTAAATGATTCTATGATTCTATAAATGGCAGTCTTTTTTTGAAAGGAGGGAGCTTATGGTCTAAAGGCTTTGGTGGGTAGCTGGGACAAGTCAATAGAGTAGGGTGTGATATGGTGAAGTAAGAGAGTGATGAATATAATGGTTGCATGTTTCTTCATCTTCTCCAGCAGTATGCTGAGAAACATCAGCATGCCATAGCAGCACAGCAGGTGCTTCTCATGCGTCGGTTGCTGTGTAAAACCCAAGATTTCAGGAAAGAATCCCATGGGTTGTTTTTCAGACCAAGAAAGTGGGGCATGTATGTTTGTATGATCTCCAGGTGCAGTTAATAAATATAAGCTCAACCCTCACATTGAGAGGTTTGAAAGTGTGGGGGAGTTGTTTTTGTTGTTTTTGTTTTGTTTTAAAATCTCATCCATTCCCAGCTGCCTTAAGAATATTTGGAGATGTGGAACATTTCTTGAATATGTTGTTGAAGATTTAGTCCTGTCAAGCTGGACTGGCAAAACAGGATCTTCTCATCTACTTTCTGCCAGGCTTTATCATGGTCATGTGTATTTATATTCAAACAGTGGTTTAATTGAAATTGGAAACCTGTGTATATTTATTAATGTTCTTTTCTGTACCTCAGTCTCCCAGCAAAGATGTAGCAGTTTTTGCGAGGTGTTCAGATGCATGTTTTAAATAAGAAGGCGGCTTAATACTTTGTTTTCTAAGTCTGTTAAGTCCCCTGTGCTACCTGTGGAGAAAAAAAGTCAGGTTCAATCCTTCTCACTATAAGCCTATCCAATTGGAAGAATACTTGGCCATCCATGTTCAAAGTAGGTTCAGCTAGGTCTTACACAGTATCTGTGGTACCCTTTGATGTTTTCCTTCTATGATTTATACCAGGTTGTTTGTGAGCTCTGCATATTGCAAATGAATTATGGATATTAGTTTTCCCAGTTCCTGGCGTGGGAAAGTGACCATGCAGTCACTCCTAAAGAACATTTGTGATATACTCTTGCTGCTTGTTCTCCAAGAAGTGTGTGTGTGTATCTGGAAACTAAAAAACCCCCAGGAGTTTCTGTTGTACTTAAGATTGCTTTCGCATCCTTCATTTAGAGGAAACTTGTAGGTGCAATGTGCAGCATTACCACTCCTGATGTACAGTCACTTAGGACCTTAGTGTTTCTACCCTGAATGTTTTTATTGGTATCTTTTTATTGGCTCTTGTTTTTGCAGTGCATCTGGTTAACTGTTGCAATGAAATAAATAAATAGTATACATACACACATACACACACATTTATAAAATCTGACAGCTCTACTGTGTAGAACAGGTATACTGTTAAATTTATAATCTTAGTTATTTCTTAGTTCCTTCTTTGCAAAAGATGGAAATAAATCTCTCTGATTTCTATACCAGTACAGCTGCACTCAGATGGAGTTACAGCAATACAGATGGGTATGGAAGCAGGATTCTAGGAGAGTTTGTGTGTGGGGAGATGGGAGTTGAGGAAGGATGGAGAGAATGATAACCCTTTGGTTATCATGGACAAGTCACAGTAGGTTTAAACTGGTAGAATGCTTCTGGAGAGTAAAGTCCATTAATATGTCAAAAGAACAATCAAAGAACAGTTACTACAGAAAAGCAGTTAACTTCTTGCAGCCCACAAGTAACTCCCCCAACCAGACTTACTGTGTGTGTACATATTAATATGTAAATGTAATCAATATACATATTAAAATAATATATATGAAAATACATACCTGTGTAACTAAAGTATGTATGATTCCTTGCCCACTTGGTTTTAGGGAAGTAGATTCTACTTGGTAGTTCCTGATTTAATCCTTCTGTTGGTAATTGTTTCCTCTCTGAAGGCGTCCTTATTTTTGATATAATAAAGATATAGTAAAATCTAGTAGGAAATCTAATACTCACTTAGTGCCTTCCATGGTTTCCACCTGTACTTTGTGTGTAGTAGCCTGGCTTCTGTGAGAACAATCTGATATGAATGATTATTTTTCTAGATTGCTGGTTTTCAGTCTTATCAGTTTTAGGAAAGAACTGCAATTTCTGATGACTTTTAACACGAGGTAGGTTTTACTGTTTAATTGCAGAGGGGTTTTGTATTGTGATATCACCACCTTGTGTTACTAGTTGGAAATACTATTTTTTGTGCTTTCTTTAAATAGGTACAGACTAAATTTGAACATCGTATGCTAACGCATCAAGAAGCGAAACTGAAATTAGAGAAAAAGAAAAAAGTTCTAGAAGATGAAATAGCTATGTTTATTGAGAAGAAAGCTAATGCTGAATTACTCCAGTCACAAGCATCTGTCTCTACCCCTGTTGTTAGTTTGAAGAGAGACAAGGACCGCAAAAAGTAAGTGCTGATGCTAGTCATCAGAGGCAGCAATAGAAAAATCCTTCACATATTGCTTTTATAATGCAAATTTCAGTAATCTTTTAGAAAAGATTTTTAGTTCTGTTATGTGATAAGAAGACAGAAGTGTGTAAAATACCCTCATGCTTGCATTTACTTTTAGAGTAATTGCTGTATGTTTTATGAGCATTCTTTCTTCCTTTTTTTTTTTTCTTTTTCCATGAAGGAACCAAGGTTTTCGGCTTGAACTCCTGTGCTTTGATGTCAGAGATGAAGAAACTGTGAATGTTCACGAACAGAGGGAGAGGGAGAAGTTAGAGAGGGAGAGAAATTCACCCAGGGAATTCCAGAAATAGTATTTGATTGCAACACTCAGGTTTTGAATGTAGGATATGTCAGTTTTATGAAGCAGTCTGACTGCTGCTGTCCCATAATACTAGATGTGTCTTCCTAGTACAGATTTTTGAGAGGAGAGATTGATAAAATTGGCTGTAAAATTACACTGAGTGCAGAATATGACCTGATAAGCATTTTACTTTCTTCCCTCCCACCCACTTTTTTTCTTTCTCCACTCCCAAAGGAAAACCTCAAATAAATTGCAAAATTTCAGAAATATATTCAAAAGTGGTCTTCAAAATAACATGCCTGCCTTCTTCATATATAAACATTGAATTAAATTGAATTACGTTTTTTTCTCCTCTAAAAGCAGAATTAACTTACTCATTTCCTTTCCTGATAGGTTACAACTTTACTGCTGATAACAATTTGTTGATTACTATCTCACTGCACTTGAAAGCAGATTTTTTGGTACAGAAATTATTCATAACTGCTAGATTATGAAAAACTTCAGAAGCTAGATGGGTTTGTGCATTTCCACAAATATCATCAATACAGCTTTGACATTATTGGAGTGTATGCTATCAGCCTGCTTGTGTTTTTGCCAAAATTTATTGCATTTCAAGTAATGTTACTGAGTTCCTTTTCCTAGACTCCTTTTTCTGGATTTACGTATGAAAGTGGAATTCTTGGTAACAGAAGTCATTATCTGCACTATTATGAATAACTCTCAACTTCAGAAAATTTTTAGATTTGTTTTCTCTGGTTTAGCTTTATTTCTTCAGAGTATGTTACAGTTTACATGCTTGTTTTTGTTTTTCAGTTCCAGCTTTACGTAATACTGATGATAGAAGAAACAATATTGGTAATTTCTCTTCAGGAAGCAATGATTCACAGTGTGCTTTTGGAGGTACAGGAGCTGCAGTTTCTTACTAAAGGATTTGGAAAATATCTCTTGTGGCTGCGTGCTGCAAAAGAAGAATTTTGAAGTATGATCTGTACACATACGGTGCGGCAATTGCTGTCATTGCCATCACGGACTTTCTGTTATGAGTCTGCCTTGATACGCATTTGCCTTACATACGTGTGGCCAGCTTGCCTTCATTTAAAGTGCATTGTACCAAAGCAAATGTCCCTGCCATAAACAGTTCCATTCATAATATGAATGCTGTAGTACAAAAGCACTCAGTGAATATATCCACTACAACCTTTCTAAAGAGTTATTTTCATATGGTATGGTATAGTAGTCTACTAAATATTATTTAATACAACTGTTGACATAATTCAACCATTTACTGATTTTGCTGACAGATTTTGTTTATAGGGTTTATGTACAAGCACTGTCCCAAATTTCAGATATGATCTTTCTAATCCAAATTTATTGAGATGTTTTTGCAGTGCTGTACCGTTGCATGATAGTTTATCTGATGTTACTAACTTAATATGGAAAGTACCCAGAACTTTTTGATGCTTGTGACTGTGGTGTTCAGTTACAGCAGAGGCTGAACTTTATAAAAACTATTAATTACAAGAGCTTCAGGTTAAAACTAGTTTAAAATGTTTTTTATATTTTCAGTAGCCTTGATAACTAATGGGAAACTATAAGAGGTGCAGTTCTCTGAAGCTGTTTTGTGCGACTCTCTAAAAATGAAATACTAACTTGCTAGAAATAAAATACATCGGTTTTGCTCAAGTGTTTCTGTTGTTCTGCTTCCTCTCCCTCCCATGTAATTAAAAACAAGGATTAAGATTTCACATTAATCTGAAAAATGTAAATGTTTTGCATCTGTTTTAAATGTCTTAAGTCATTTATTGAATGGAAAAAATAGGCGATTTGTGCATACTGTGCCAGAAAGGCAATATGACTTGTAATATACTTGTCATATACCATTTATAATCTTAGTTATTTCTTAATTCCTTCTTTGCAAAAGATGGAAATAAACCTCTTCCATAACAGCAACAACATCATCTCTATATGGAAAGGAAAATACTGAAAAGAAAAATGACTAATTTTTCAAGACCTTTCTGAAGACTTGTGTAATTCGCATTCAGTGTATCACTGCAAAAAGTAATTTACTGTAATTCATAGACAGGTAAATTACCTAACTGGATTTTTATAAAGTACCGAGGCAACTACCTCTCCTTGTTTTCTTTACTAAATATATTTTTTAAAATCCAGACTCTAGCATCAAGGCAGCAAAACACTGATAGCTAGGTGTAGACACTTGCAGGATTTTAAACCAGAAAAAAAGGCTTCAACAGGATTTTCACTAGGGTGCGCTCGAAGAACATGGCTTTTGCCTTTGGAGACAGGACCGTGGCACTGAGCAACTGTGTCACTGGTCCTGAGCAACCCCCTCTAACTGAACCTGCTTTTATCAGGGGGGTTGGAGTAGGTGATCTCCAGAGGCCCCTTCCAACATCAGTGATTCTGTAATTCTGTAACTCATTGAGCACGAGCCAATTTTTTTCACAGAAAAGAATATCAACCTATTTTCTGTGGAAACAAAGCTGGAAGCACAGGAGGCAGTTTAAAAGTAAGTGCAATGAGAGCTCTGAGCTCATGTGATTGATTATATCTGCTAGGGCATTAAAAAGCTGAAATCAGTCTCTATAGTTTGAAAACTTAAGAATACAGCTGCATCTCATTCTGATCCAAAACCTTTTTAAAAGACTTCCCAGAAATGTGTGTGAAAATACCATATTTTTCTTGTTGGGAAATACTACTGAGATGTATTGGGGTAGTTTCTGGGTGATCATCCTGTGAGCCTTAAACTTTCTGAAAAAGTATGATGGAGCTGCACAAATGTCTTTTGGCATCAGATCTTTAAGTACCTCTTTATTTTGGGGGTACCTGTACTTGCGATCCGTAAGTAATCGTTTCTCTTGGCACTTTTATGTATCACAGTTTATCAGTGTAGTTTTCATAAACAAGACACCCACCAAACTAATGATTTCAGAATTAAATTCTGTCTTCCAGCAGAAATTTGCCTTTCTCTGATTTTCATATCTAAGTGTGTAGGATTTGGATATGTTCCTATTTATATATACAGACCCATAGATTTTTTATAAATGTACATACACAGAGAGATGTATCTCACTCCTATGTGTCTAGATATGTGTATATGGATATATAGATCACTCACAAGAAGTGCCACAGTTAGCTAAGAGCGGTCCCCAGGCTGTGCAATCCCTGATCAATTCAAGAGACTATTTTAGTGCTTAACGCTTGGTGCCTGCTGGCAGTTTCTCCATTCCCTTGTGCTGGGAGTAGGAAATCTTTACTATCCCATTAGCCTGCACGCTTTTGGAGGGGCTGATCCTTCCCACTGAGAAGACACTGCGGGGCAGAGCTCTCAGCAACCCATAAGATTTTACTCCTCTGTCCTCACAGGGTGGAATTGTGGAGCTGGTCCTTCACCTGAAGCTTAGAAAAGGCAGAGACCCTTTTTGGAGGGAAGAGAAAATAATTAGCCTGTTTAGAAAAAGGGTCAGAGGGTGCCGGTATTTGTGTAGCCTTTTTGGACTAGATTTTTTTCATGGCTCCTACTCACGGCTGTTTCGTTGAGATGGTGGTTATTTGGTTAGTTTGGGGAATGCCAGAGACGGAGTTCCGTTCTCCCTCGTGCTGGTGGTGTGAAGATGCTTGGTCCTCGTGGCCTTCTGGGGAAACGTGATGATCGCGGTGCATTTCCACAGAACAGCAGAGCTGAGCTGCCTGACAAGGTGTGCAAGGCACGCAGAATTCTGTCACAGCCTTTCCTCTAACGTTTGTTAGCCTCCCGTCACACCATTAAAGGCTCATTTGACTTGCAAGCTCCAGTGAAAAATTCTTACTGGCTGCCATCTAGAAACTCAGCAGGCAATACTGAGGGACTGTGCAGTGGAATACAAAATACTGGTGCTGTTTTATGACTGTGTTCACAGTAGATGAATGACATCCCAGCTTTGCCCCAAGGTCAAATCATTCTATAGCCCTAATAATTCAAAACGTGCAAATGCATAATGCAAATACCTGCATGTGAGAAATAATTTCATTGTCTACCCTGATGGAGTTTGAGATCGGTGTGTGCGTTTTGCTTCCAAAGTTACAGAAGTTTTTTTGCTCATGTTAGCTTTTCGAGGAAAAAAACCTCTTAGGCAAGTTAGAGTATCTTCTGACTACTTCTCAATCTTTGATGTATTTATTCTCACAAAATATATTAAGAAGTTGGAAGATACTACTTGTGTTTACAGTTGGAAATGAGACCCACAGTGCGTAGGGCTCAGATTTTTAAGCATAATTAGATTTTTTTTTTTTATTTGCACCCACTCAGTGAAAATCAGCCATGGAAGTAAACCCATCATAGCTTTTAATATGTAGTTACAGTCACACAGGAAATCTGTGATGGACTAGGGACTTGGGCTGACATCCTTTGCTTTACTAAGTACAGGTTTGTGCTTCCCAAACTTGTACATAATTCTCAAACCTGCTGCTGTTTTGGCTGATAAATAAAACAGAGGAGCTTTTTTGGAGGGTGATCTTCATAAGGAGGAGGACGATGCAGTCTGAATTCTGACTACTTTGGATTAGGTTTGCATGAGACCTTTGTCTCCCCAAATCTAGAATTTAAATGCCTTATGCTATTGTTTCTAGATTCCTCAGTCACTTAGGTTTTAAAGAGGTTCTCATGTACATGTTTAATGTCTCCACAACATGACAGGGGTTCCTGAAGCAACCTAATCCATGGTGTGGACCTGAAGTGTCTGTGAGTGTATCCACATCAGAGGAGAGACTTCCCCACTGATATGTAATTTATCCTGAGTTGTTAGTCCATCTTGCTGACATTCTTCAGCTTTATTTACATAGTAAAGTATGCATTGATCCTGAAAGAAAAAAATGAGCAAGTTTAAGTTCACACCAGATTTTACTCATTGGTCCAGTATGGGTGCAGTTGTTTGTAGTTAATGAAGCTATTTCAACAGAAGATGAGGAAGACCTTCCTCAAAAATTCCCTAGCCTGGTGGACAAGATCATTGTCTGAAAGGTGAGAAGGCTCATTATTTCAAATTCCTGCTCCAAGTCAGGCAAAGCATGGGGCTGGGTTTAAAACTCTTCACGCTCTGAAATTATTTGTGAATATATATCCCATAGGTTCTTATGAGGCAGGGCTTTCTCAGGTTGCTGAGTGACGATGCTCTTTGGGAGGGCAAGTGTTTACGTGTGACTGCTGGGAGGCTCTGGAGTCATCAGGAGGTAAAAAAAAAAAGAAAAAAAACCCCTTTTAACAAACTCCATCCCAAACTTCCCTTTCAGGGAAGGCAGCACTCTGGCTGGCGCTGCCGGGGAGCCCTTTGCAGCCTCCTGCCTTCATCTGACCTCAGGCTCATCCCTGACCTCGCAGGTCCGGCTTTGACAGAGGCTGAGCCAGTTTCTAACCCGATGGAGAGTACCTAGGTACAAACTGCTTTCCACTTGAGCACGCGGGCGAAGCCTTAATTCATATTTAGGTGGCTAAAGAGGAGACCAACAAGCCATCTGAGCGATGCCATGCTGTGGCAGTGGCATGGCTACCCCAGGGCTCTGCTGGCAGACCGAGCGGGGAGGAAAGGCTCAAAAGTCGTTCATCTCCCTCATAAATCTGTGCTGCGCTGATCCGTGTGTAGCCCCGATTCTCTACCTGGAAAAACCTTTAGGACAAACGTGAGATGTACCAAGTGTCTTTGGGATGCTATTCAGTGAGTTGAATTTTAAAGATTACCAGCAATGCTGATGCTCTGTTGCAGTATTTTTAGAAGAAAATAGGAAAATCCTAATTAAAAGACCGCAGGGTGTATATCTTGATGTCCAAGGAAGTACTATCCTATATTCTGGTGGGGCTGGAAATGGCACAGTTTATGAATCCAGTTATTGTAAATATGATCACATAATAACCTGAGGGCGCTGCTGATAATATTCCTGGTAAGTGAAATGTAATTATGGTAGATGGAACAGCAGTTTTCCCCAATAAGGGCTTACATGCCAGTCGTATGTTTTGAATACATGGTACTTTGCCTGCGAGGTCAGGAGTGATCCTCGAGAGTTTTGCTGGATGATATAATGGAGTTTGTACATTGGCAGAGCTTATTGGATCAATAAGTAAAGATACTGCATTGCAAGCTGTGAATTAACGATTGCTGCAAAGAGTTGGCTGAGGTTGCTGTCACTGTAAGTACACAAATAAAGGAATTGCAGCCTAGTACTTATTGCTCAAAGCCATGTTTGGAAATTTGCCTGGATAGAGTTGCCTCCCAAAAAACCCCATACAATTCTGTGTCCTCTTTAAAAATGATTTACAGCTTTAAAATTTTTGTAAGATACAGTAGTATAAATGTCGTATCTTGGGACATAATACCTGAAGCAGTAAATTCCCTGCCCTCTAACAGAAAGACAAAACCTCCATGCAGAAGTGTTAACTTCAGTTTTTGGGACCTGCCTTGTGCAGCCCAGGAGGCTGCAGGTACATCGGTGAGTTTGACTGGTTGGGGAAGAAAAAAAGTTTCCTGTTTTGTATGAAATGAAGTTAAAAGTATTAAAAATAGCAAGGAGCCCTTCCAAAACTCTGCAGATGAATTTACAGATGTGTGTGTTTCCAAATAAATTGATTTTACCCTGGCCAATATTCAGTCAAGTTTTAAACAGAAAGACTACAAAATTATCCCTAATCTTGTAACTATGCCAAATGTAAGAGAAACACAGATCGAGGTGTCCTCTCAGTGTGTATTTCTGGTGTCATCCTTAATCTGCTCACTTTCAATAGCTGAAACCCAGTCAATGACTTAAAGTTACTAAAAACATTCTTCATCTAAAATGTTTTGATGTAGATGCTCAGAAAAAAATAGACATGAGACCAAGGACTTCTGTTTTTTGAAACACCAGATCTGTTTGAAATAAAGACTGTTTTTAAAGAATATTACAATTGTTTTGGAAATGTAATTTCATGGAAATTAGGAAGGAAAGGTATATTGTGGTTGCTGTCAGTCTGGGTTTCTCTGGATCTTCTATTTGGTACGTTTTTTGGTTTATGTCTTCTCTCTGTATTTTAAAGCCCGTTTTAGTCTAGTTTATGGAGGCTGCCAGCGAGGGGTGCTAAATAACTATCCTGGAGAGGCTGCAGCTCCTGGAGCTGTGTCCTGCTGTGAGCCAAAAAGTTATGTTTAAGCATAAAAAAAAAAAACAACCCCAAAACCAAAACAGGCAAAGGAAAGCTGTGAAAGCCAAAATTAACGGATCGTCAGGATTTCGCTCCTCAGAAGTAGGCAGGATGGAAAATCCTCGGGCAGCTCGGAGCCCGTGAGGGTGCAGGGGCAGGAAGGATTCAGCAGCGTGAGATGCGAAAGGGCGGCTGGAGGGGACGAGGTCCTGGGCAGAGAGGAGAGCTGCTGGGGCAGGCATGGCGTGGTAGGAGGGAGAACCTTGACCTTCCCAGGGTGGGGAGGTTCATACAGGATATTTTAAAGCTTGGGTGTTGAAAAGGAAGACTCTTGAGATTTTTCTGTCTTGTCTTACTTGTCAAATATGTGAGAGATTCTTTTGATTTAGACCAGTTTAATAGTGTATTTTCTCACCGTGCACATTTTCTTTTCCTTTAATTCTAGACATAACAGCGTATCCTTCCTCTTTCATGTTACCGCGTGCTCCCTAAATCTTCTGGTGAACGTTCTCAGCCTTAAAGCTGAAAATATGCATTACCTAAGTCCACAAGAATGCTCTTCGGTAACATACTCAGCGGTTTACATCCCCCAAAATGTCCTTCAAAGTAAAAACTGCGCAGCTGCTGTCCCTGCCCTGGTGCGTTGACGCCGGAGCTGGAAGGCACGACGGCTCCGTCAGGCACCGTGCGGATGCTCGCCGCTTCCCGGTGCGATGCTCTGTAGCGATGTCTCAGGTTGGGTTTGGAAGTAGTTCGAAGTAGAGATTAAAGGTGCAGATATAACCAGGTAAGACAACAGAAAACTCTCTTTTTAGAAGAAGGAAAACCCTTCTTGGATTTCTGACATGACTTCTTGTAGGGTTGGAGGGGGTGACATCTGGTCCTCAAGGAGGGGAATAGGATGGGAGCAGTCCCGTTGCAGCAAACGGTAGAGACTATAGAAGAAAAAAAACTCCTTCAGCAGCTGAAAGTCAGCAGTGGTGGGAGGAGTATTTTCTCCTTCTGTCGGAGGCAAAGGGAGTACTTGAGTCCTGGCTCCTAAATGACAGTTTCGTACAGGTCCCTGAAGAGAAAGCCTTTTCTTCTCCCTTCTGAACAAACCCCAGTGAAATAAAACGTGTAATTTCGTTTCATTCTGCACAAATTGCTCCTCTGGGCACAATGAAACATTTTGTTCTCAGGCACGAGTGGGTCAGCGTGGTCTCAACGCTCATCTGCCACGTGAGGTTCATCCTTCAAGCTGCCAGAGAGGATTTGGTCTGGGCTCTTGCGCTAACGCCTCGGGCATCCTAATGATGCTGTGGGACGGACAGCGTCCGAATAACAGTCCCTACGGCTGGGCTGGGCAGCAAGGGACACTGCTCATACCGGGTGGGCTGACTCCGGCAGGAGGATGCTGAGCCTCAGCCTTGCTTGGTGGCTGGAGGATCATCCTCAGAGCCTGGCGGGACAGGTCCGACTTCGCTCGGGAAGAGGTGAGGACTGTCACTAGCTCTTTGCCATTCAGGTAAATGCCCCAGTTGCTCAGCTGGTGGTAGCAGGGGAGGGGGCTACTACCTTGGGGCTGGTTTTCAAAGAATTTGGGGGTGAAAACCCAGCCTTTAGGCAAAGAGGAAAAATAATCTCCAGCTCTGTCTCCTGGTCTGCTGGTTCCCATTCAGGGCTGATGCCCAGCACCAGCTTGTTTTTTCTTTCTGTCCCTCTCTGTGATCTCATTTGTAGGTCACGGGGGGGTCTGATCCCCTTGCCTTAGTGTCTGCAGCCTGTCAGCTGGTTGATGTACCCCGGAGGGATGCGATTCTTCCTTGGAAATGCAGTGCGGCAACAAAGCTGGTCAACTGCAAGCTTTTGGTTGGTGTAGTGCAAATGTAGCATGGGCAAGAAGTAACATTTCCCATCCTTTTGCAAAAGATTTGAACGTTAAGAGCTTGTTGAGCACTGCTCGGGAGGGTTTTCTCTCCGATTTATCAAATTGCCCCTTTTTTGTGCGCTGTTGCGCCTTCTGTCGCTCCTGCAGCGTGGGACCATGTGCCGTGGCACCCAAAAAGGAGGCAGCGGGAGTGAGGAACCCCTGCGGTGCTGGGGGGACCTTCCAGGGGGCACCCAGCTGCCCGTAGCCCCCCCTGCCCCAGGGTCTGAGCCTGGGGACAGCCCCTGGTCTCCCGTGGCTCTTGGCAAGGCAGGGGATCTCCCCCGGGGGCAGAGAAGGAGTTCTGCATCCTTCCCCCCCTCCCAGATAATGCTATCACAGCATCGACTGTGTGGAAATTAAATACGGATCTCAATGTCCTTAAAACTGCAATATGACCCCCCTGCTTTTAGTGCTGGGTAATTCCTGCTGAGAAATCTGTGCTCTTCCACGCTCCTGTTTGCTCTCTCACTTTCACACGTGCATACGCTCATTCTTCAGCTCTTGCTTGCAGACTTATTTTAGCCTTTGCTTTCTGAGTGCCTCCTTCACGAAATACCTGTGGGTTTGATTATTTTCCCCAGGTATATCGACTTGCCCCATCTCCAGGTTAAACTTCACAGTTCCTCTTCTTCCGTACAGGATTTGTAAACTTTTCAGGTCCTGTTGTATTATTTCTCTGCCCTCACTTGTGATGGTAACAACCTCCCGGCTCCATATTGGCTCCAAATGCAGCGTGCTATTTTCTGTAAAGACTAATAAGAAGACATCAGCTTGACATCAGCTCGGATATCTGCCAGGACGCGTGTTCCCGACTAAGACAGCTCTTCTGCTGTACGCCCCGAAGAAATGAAGCCGTGACAAGTCGGTGGGGTGCCTTGCCTCATAGCCAAGGGTGTGAGGTCATGCCTTGTGTCTCCATCAACGAGCGCGGTGCAACCAGCGGCGACTGGGTGGTCGTTCAGGCTGGGCCCGTTGATGTGTCGCTGGTGTTAAAATCTGGATTATCCCCGACGGACCCGCGAAGGGTGTGGGGATCTCCAACCCTTGCTGACCGAGCCTGAAAGCCTGACGTGATGGGGAGACAAATCTACTGGAGCTGCTGGTGTCAGAGAGAGCTTTTAGCCTTTCACTGGTGCTCAGAAGTTCCGTACTAGCAGTATGACAGCGTATTTATTTAGCAGCGTGGCAGCAACCTGGTCAGAGGCAATTATCAGGAAGCCCCTGTGTTTCAAATGTAAAAGTGGAAGGAGCTGTAGTTTGGGGAGACCCAGTGGTCCTGAATTTGGGACTTGAACCTGCTTCCCCGTTCTTCCCTGACACTCGCACGAGCCCTGGGATCTCTGCCTGCCCACGCTCAGCTCTCCAACAAGGACGGTATTTCCCTATGGCCAGGAGTGCTGGAAAAATAACCTTTCTGGGCCTAATAGGAGCAGCTATCAAAGGCTCAAATTTTGTCATTTTGTAAGACATGGGATAGGCACGGTAATTACTGTCTCGGGACTAGGACTCACTTTAGGCTTGCACAAAAATCAAGTAAGCGATAAAAGCCAGGGCTGTGGGCAATTACATGGGTGAGTCTGTGCGTACACATCCGTGCTGAGGCTCTTTACTTCAGAGGTAAAGCGCATCTTGCTGGATGCATAAAGTAGGATAATTCCCCAAATGGCAGATTAGAGCGGGAAGAGCGCTCTAAAGTGTTATTCTACCCTTCTATTTTCACAAGGGCTGGGTAAATATATTAGCAACCAGGAGCTCTTTTGCGCTTGTTGCTGATGGATGTGCTTGTCAGCTTTGTGTCCATATGGCTTCATGGGTCCCGCGGTGTGAGAGAGATGGAGAGCAGATATTTAGCTTCAGGGGCCACAAGGGATGGACGACAGAAGTGGGGTTGACTGGGAGCTCTCTGGGAGGGAGAAAAGCTGAGCAGCAGACATAGAATCATAGAATCATTTAGGTTGGAAAAGACCTTCAAGATCATCGAGTCCAACCATTAACCATGCCCATTAAACCATGTCCTGAAGCACCCTGTCCACTTGCTTCTTGAATATCTCCAGGGATGGTGACTCGACCACTTCCCTGGGCAGCCCATTCCAATGTTTCACAACCCTCTCAGTAAAAAAATTTTTCCTAATATCTAACCTAAATCTCCCTTGCCTCAACTTGAGGCCAACATCTGCATTACGCCTCCGCTCCCCCGGGTGTTAGTGCCGGGGGATTTCACTGCCAGCGCGGTCAGGCAGCCGTATTGACGACCGTCCCAAGGGAAGGACAGGACGGTCCCATCCCATCCCACCGGGGCCACCCATTTCCACTTGCTCTGCCTGGGATTTTTGCTCTGCTCGGCGGTTTGCTTCTCTTTTCCTTCCTCCTCCCTCCCCCCCTCAGAGCTGCAGCCTTTCTGTTGCTGGCTGGGGCTGTCTCAAGAGGTTTTAGGAAGGATTCGGCACTGCTGGCCAAAAGCACCTTGGCCAAGAGTGGCCCCAGCGAAAGGAGATGAAGTAAATCCTCGAGTCTTGGTGGCACAAGGGTGGCTGGGTCCGAGCTCTCTTTGCGAAGGAGCCCAGCCCCAAGATGCTGCGGCGAGGCGGCAAGGAGAAACGTTCCTGGAGACCCGCCGCAGCGCTGGTCTGGTTCTCTGGTTCCGCAGGCGAGGAGGGATAAAAGCTGTGGGGGTTAGTGGATGATGTTAACCCTTGTTGCAGGATGCAGGAGGCAAAGCGCCGGCGATGCGAGGACATCCCCCCCCCCAGCCTCACGGCCCCACCAAAGGTCTACTTTAATAAACGCAAGTCGATATTGTAGGAGGTTAACTTCTGAATACCTGAGGTAAAAACCAAGTTACACTTATTAGGGTACGATGGACATTTAAGCGAGACATTAAAGAGATGTGTTCTAAGTAATATATTGGATTTGCTGTAATTTTATTGTCAGAGGCAGGCCTGGCACCGTGCCTTCCTTCACTTCGCTACTGCATGATATGAGCGCTCGGTGTCATCAGCAGAGGGGAAGCAGCAGGCACCAAGGGTGGATTTTTAAATTCGTATTATCACAGTTTGGCCCAAGGAAAGGTGATGGCTTAAAGGGGCTAAAATCAAGTCTGAAACCCACCTAAATAGCAAACAGACAGTTTTTACATCCACAGATAATTACTGGCATTGCTATTCAGCACTCCAGAAACAGATTAATGTTTAAATCACAGCACTCTGCTCAGGGAGGGTGGTAGTTTTAGACTTGCTACAAAGGTCTTTTGCACAGCACTCCTCTTAAAAACATTATTTTAGGGTCTCCTCAATTCAGTTACGGTTGTGCTCGAGCCTTTAGAAAAGCCCGCGCCGCCACGTTACCTCCCATACGATGACAGAGGGACGCGGTGTGAAAACAAAGAAAAACTCTAATCTGTGTCGAGCTGTAATGAAACTAAATTTTGCCTTAACTGCGTTCGGTTCTTCTGCCGTTGCTGTCACATGCCAGAGGCTTTTTTTCCTAATTGAAAATGATAGCTCCCCGGGTGCCGGGGAGTCATGTGGCAGCCTTTTATTGCCGGGCAGATTATGTGCCCGCTATATTTCACACACTGCCTGGAGAAATGCGGCAGATTTTATTGATATGAGGGACAGTCCCTCATCGTTTTTTTTTCTGTCTGTCTCTCTCTCATGCTTGCGTTCTCAGTGCAGCTCATTTCCAATTTTATTAACATCTGGGACGTGGTAGGAAGGCTTCAGTACAAAAATTAGCGGAGAGTTCAGGAAGAAAAATTCCCCAATGCTCGGCTTACAGGGATGCGCATGTGTATGCTTCCCCTGTTTTAGTAAAGGAAAATTTGGGAGTTAAAAAAAAAATTTCCCTCAATTTATTTGACCATGAAAAAGTTAAAGAAAATTCATCTGTCCTCAAAAAGGTTAAATTAGTCTATCAAGCCAAGGAGATTAATGAAAGCGCAATAACGAATATACTTTAGAAACTAAGTCGGCTTTAGAAAGCAAGATAAGACTAATGACAAACTAAATCACTTTATAACCATTTAGCAAGAGTGCTTTATGACTAATGGGGTACTGGGTGGGTGTCCCTTCCCGAGCTGCGGCGGGTGGGCCAGCAGCTCCTTCGTCCCCCCGCTCACCCACCACGACTGCACCCGTGCATCAGGAACGTCTCACTACTGAAAACCTCACCGGCGCCGATATTGAGGCGGTGATGAGATCCTCCACGTCCTTGGGACAACGTCCCGAGCTGCCGGCCCCTCTCCCAGCGCAGAACGGTGGGATGTGGAGGGTGGAAGGTGCCTCGGGCACTCGCCGTCTCTCTCTGCTTTGAAGAAATAACCAAATGCCCGATGGAGCAGCAACTGGCGACCCGATGAGCCTCCCCTCCCCGGTTTTAACCCCCCTCGCCTTCTCCTGCTCACTTTCTCTCAGCTAATGAATATTTATTTAGCAAAAAGTGAAGCAGTGCTTTTAACAAATTGTCTCGGGCAAAATTCAGCATTAATTGGGTATGTGTTTCCAGAGCACTTTACTGTCCTCTGCTCAGAGTAAATGGGCAGAGGTGCAATATTGCGATGGCTCTTCATATTAAGCCGTGGGAAATGCTCAAGGATACATTTTTCTGCCTTCAAATCTGAATGAATGCTGCCCTATTTAATGAAGGGCTCTTCTACGAGGAGTGGAGAGTTGGAGGAAGGAGGACTTCATTTTTTTCTTCATTTTCCCTTTGAAATGCCTGGTCCAGAGTCCTCTGACATTAATAGAAAGTTTGGGCATTGGATCATTTCTTAAATGAATCCTATCGCTGCATCTCCAGACTGGTGGGAGGTCATCAGAGGAAATCCAGAAGCTGCCAGAAGGGCCATGCCCTTCAGACAAGGGGGTCGTTCACAGCTCAGACCTCAGGCTGGCTTCCTTCAAGTGCCCAGCGTTGCTTTACAGCTGATGCCTGAAAACTCTTGCAACGTAACCTCCTCTACCACAAGCATAGGTAGCCCTGGACCAGCTTAAATAGCATCAATCAAAATGGCACGCAACGCTGCAGCACTGTAAGAGCTCAGCAAGAACGTCTGGCTTTTTGGGGGGCTGGCACTAAAGTAGTGATGCTGATATGTATAAATATATGTGTCTATACATATTTATGTGTATGTATATGTATTTATCACAGTAGTGAAGGCAAGATCCGTCGTGTTCAACCCGTGCAGCCACCTGCACTGCTGGGCGCAGCTCGCCGCTGGCAGGAGCAATAACCGCCGGCTTTCCTCAACTCGCCCGCTCGCAAGAGCTGCAGGTTAGCAGCCAGGTCGTCGAAGCCTTTTGAAAATCACTTGCTGTTATTTTCTAACACCAGTAAGTTAAGCAAGTGCTCCTTAATTGGCTGAATTTGCAAAACTGTCCTTCTTTTCCTGTGGTGTGATGGGTCCCTTTTGAGGGATGCGCTGGCTGGTCCCTAAAGGTCTCGGTCACAGGAGCAGAGCTGGTGGGTGAAACCGAAAGCCCTGGGTGAGGCCACAGTCACTGCTCATTGATTTCCCTTCCTAAAAGTCCAGGTTACCATGGCCACCCCTGGTGTATTCACTTATTTTCGAATGTCCTTTTAATCGTCGATTTGTGTGACTTATTTGGCTATTCTACACCAAATGCTCTGAGGGCCTAACAATTTAGACACATGCAACTTGTGTCACTTTTACAGATCTATTGCTTTTTTTCCTGCCTTGTAGAGATTCATGTGCATTTTTCTGCACGAGGCGTATTTAAAATGAAAAATAAAAATAACACATTAATCCTTTCCTTCCTCTGCCTCCCAGATGAGCAAAACTGTTGGAGTAAGCTCAAACCTGTTCCTTAATTTATGGAGAAATGCAGAAGCCTAAATCAAGCTCCGAGATTAGATTTCAGTGGAAAAACTTCAGGGAGACCGATTCTGTGAGCTGCTGAAAGCTTCAAGTTGTTGAACCCCTCTGAGCTGCCGCAGACACCTCTTCCCTCCAGGACAAGACTAAAGAAAACTATTGCCTTCCCCGTGGAAAATGGCACACGGTACAAACGCCAGCGCAGATTTCATGCCCGCATGGCTCGCTGCTGCCTGGAGCCCGGCAGAGTAACGTGCAAAAAAGCGATGTGTTGGGCAGGTTTGAAGGTTTTGACTTTTACAGGAACTTTTTTTACAACCGGCTCGTCCAACGTGGGGCAGCCAACATGAGAAGTAACCCCCAGCGCACGGTGACCTCTCGGGAAGCCGATGGTGGTGGTTGCTTTTCATTTTTCACCTGTGTCCTGGAGATACCTGGGCACTGCTGCCGTGTATAAACCTGCTAATCTAACAAGAGAAATAGGCCAGGAGTGCAGCAAATGTTTTTCTGCCTCTCCAAGGCAGCGCAATGTGTTTCATCAGAGGAGAACAAGCTGGGAGCAATAGACATAACAGGATTAAAATGGTGGCTGCTCTGTCATTTTCCACGCTAACCTGGGTGCCTGAGAATTGCTGAAATATGGCTGAAAAGCCGCTGTGCTACATCTTGTTTAAAAAAGTGATTTGTTAAAAGAAAACCCACGCCGAATAACTGAGTCTGGTCCATTAAAAAAATATGTAAACACTGGCCCCACAGTTTAACCGTCACACATTTTGATAGCCTTTAGGAACTGAAAGGCAATTCTCTCCCCCCTCTGTATTATCATATAACCTCATCAGAAGATAAACAGCCTCCTTACCCCCAAACATTTTGCAATTTGCATTTAGATTGTTCAGTGCCAATGTTCAGGATAAGATACTTCCCAGCTCTGTCAAACAAAACCTGATTGTCATTTAGCAGAGTGGCAGTCAATTTATGTTTCCATTAATGCAGATCCCAGTCAATTATCTGGGGAGGGGGGAAAAAACCTTAACAAATTGCCCCCCCGTCTGCTAGGCTGATTTTTCCGGTGGGCAGCTGGAGGGCAAATTGGACATACCCATGAGGAAGAAAAAGTGAATGCCTTTTTGCTCTCGCTGGGGAGAAAGGAAAGGTGTGTGTTGGGGGGCAGCTCACAGGCCCCTTGGCTGCGCAGCATCACACACGAGAGCCAGCCCCGAGCGCCTTGTGGAGGCAGCGGTGATGGAGGAGAGCCCACGGGGAGCCCACGGGTGACAGCAACCTCGCCGCCGAAGGCAACTGCCCCCTCCCCCCCATCTTTTGGGGGCGCACAGCGTGCTGCTGGGATGGGTAAAGGGGCGAGAGGACCCCCCCACCCCGCTCCAAGCGCCTCGGTGACCTGGCTCGTGGCCCCTCCGTGGCACCGTGGGGCAGGTGGTCCTGCTCGGCGGCTGAGAAAAATCAAGTCGTTTTCCGAAGGGAGGGGAGACACCCGCGCCCCAGTGATTGGAAATACATCTGTGACCGCTTGGAAAGTTATTTATTTCTGCTACATGAAAGGCTGGAACGCGAGGACAGGGCCTTCTCCAGACTGTATCACCTCTTGGCTTCCCTGCTAGTACAGCTCATTTATTTGGCTTGGCACCGACTAGCCGAGCCGTGTAGCTGCCAGGTTCACCATGTTATAAGGAGCTCCTGATGTCAGGAAGAGCTTTTGGCCGCAGGAAAGCCCTGCAGATGTTGTCCAGGTGGTTCTGCTCTCCCCGAGCGTTTAGGAATAGTCAAGCCGCGTAACAATTTGACGACGATTATTTTTCTTTCGAAACATGACTGGGTTTCCTATCAGGCGCTGGAGCAGGAGCAAAGGGCGGCGCGAGGCGCGAAGCTGGACGAGGTGTGCGGCATGTGCTGGCAGTGCCGGCCCGCAGAGGTGCCAGAGGAGCAGGACCCAGCAAAACGTGGAACTGGCACTCCAGACCAGTTTGGAAATAGCTGGCAGGCTCCTCCGTTCGGTGTTCTGCACCACGCCGCTCGTCAGGCAGGGCAGCCGGCGAGGGCGAGCAGAGGGAGAGGTGTCGCCAGCCCACGTTCAGGTTCTTGCAGTTCCCATGTTGCCGAATTTTGACTCGGGAGCCAGCTGAGGCAAAGAGAGACTCGTGTCACCTCGCTGGCGGGGTGCCTGCCTTGAGCAAGCCCATGACGAAGACGCCTTGTTGAGCTAGCCGAACCTGGCTGCTCCTTGCCCTACGCCCTCCCGACTGGGGCAATGAATCACCACCTGCGGGTGCCTCTTCCTCATCTCCCATCCAAATCAAGGCAAACACATCCAGACCCAGTGCCTGCTCCCTCTCGAGATGCTCCACACCGTGCTGCTGAACGGGAAGCTCAGGCCATGTGCAAAAAAAAAAAAAGGGCTTATGCCCCTCACCTGGGTTAGGGGGGTGTTCGGATGCCCAGGGCACAACCTGCTCCTTCCCTCCCTCCCCGTTGCTTGGCTGTACGTAGCCTGGAAGACACGCGGACCCTGCCGGCGGAACGCCTGAGCCTGGCTTTTATTTATGTGGGAATTACTACTGAAAGCAAAGGAGATGTAGGGTCTGCTCAAAAGAAGCTGGGTTTGCAGAGGGCTCTTCCCCGTTTCCTTTGCGAACATCAGAGCCACTGACGTCGCTTGTTCACTTTGCTGTGTAATAGAAAGAGAAACCTCAGTCAAGTTGCCTTAATGTTTATTTTATTTAAAGAATCAGAAACACAGTCATTGTAGTTCATTTGTACTCATATCTGCCAACATTTTCTAAATCACGTTAACATTCATGTATAACAAAAACATTTTCTGAGCTGTGCAAAGTTCAAAGGAATCGTTCAATTACTTGAACCCATTTCTAGAAGAGCAAACCTGGCATTTTACAAACTGAGGCCACCAGAAGCAGTCTTTTCTTTTCCCCTCCCTGTTGCAGGAGACGCAGATGCCCCCTCCTCCCCCTTTCCCTGGTATGACACGTAAAAATTAGACCACAGTACGAGTCAAACCTCCCTCAGTCCAGGACTTTCCGAACAGCACTGGGTCACGTTTTCGTATCACTGAGCTGTATTAAGTTCTGCACTTGTGCTCCTGGCATGGAAGTGATTTGTCCAAGAAGATTACTCAGTAACCCAAACTGTGATGATAAGCAATAAACAGGGGCCAGAAACAGCTGTTATCAAAATAGAAACACCCCCCAACACCACCCGCCCTCCCCCCAAATATTTTTCCTTGCAGGCGGTATGACTGGAAGGGTTGTCGTCCATTAAAAAAACCATCATCCTCCCTGCAAAATATATTTTAAAGCACTGACTTCATGACACGGCATCTGCGTGTTTTCCTTGATCTTCTCATACACCAACTTTTGTCCTGTTAGAGTTAAGCATGAAAAGGTGGAAATCTGGAACCGTTTTAGATCTGGCTAAACACAATAGGCAGCAAGCAAGCCATCATCCTGTTTCGTTTTTCTGACTGTAGTAAATACACCCATGGAACAGAATTTTAAGAGAGCTTTAACCACTGTAAGTTGTCAGAAAAAAATCTCCTCATCTCTGACAGATCTAACCCAGAATTTTTACTGGAATCGATAACACGCGTTTTGGTGTTGCTGACTTGCTAGCTGTGCAGTTTACTATTTGAGGTGCAGTGATACCAATTCTGATCTGGACCAAAGCAGTGGAACAGATACGGCTCTAGTCTCGAGCAAGTGTTTCCAGAAGATGTTTCTTCAGTCTCTTATTGGTTATAAAAAGGCAATTTCCTCTCAACAGTAACTAAACTTTTAGTGGCTGACTCATTACAATCTGGAATATGAACAAATGCGGCGACGTTAAGTATAAAAAGAAACACCCTGAAAATGATGCCTCCCTGTTTGAAGGTGCTATACTTGGCCACGGACTGTGTTTCTGGAATCGGTTTGTTACATGTGACAGCAAGAAGAAACTTATTTTACAGAGAACAAAGTCACGGAGCTGAACTTAAATAGGAACGCTCACTTACATGGGTTTTGATATGTACTAGTATACACGGCTTGAATGAAAACAAAACTTACACCTTCGCATATGAAATACTGGTAACGCAGTAATGATGTTCACCCACTGGGCCTCTTCCTTTTAATAAGATCATCTCCAGGTTACAGTGCCTCCGACACGCTTTTAAACGACCACCACATGTGGGCTTTGGCAAACAGCCAGCTGCTGGCAAAGGCAAGGTACGGCTACGGCTACGAAAAGCCTTTCATCACGTTTCATTCTTCAAGAGCCGATGTCTTTTTAAGTGCTCTCACAATCGCATTATGGATTTTTTTTCTCATTCTGCTTCCTACGAATAACTGGCTAACCTCGCTTTACATTTATTGCACCTTTAAGTCCCTGGTAGATGGAAGCTTATATTGCCTGATACGGTTTGTATTGTAGCTTGACCACGTTAAGAAATCGAACAGTCCCCAGAACTGTACATTTCTACAGTAAGAAATCACGTTTTGATAACCCTAATTACAGCCGTCGCAGATCAGCTCTCATCTCCGTGACGCAACGACAGAGGAAAACTCCACGGTCCCTGCGTGTGCTAGAACCTGCAGTGTTCTTCTTATTGCCATGAAAAAGTCAATTAAAACAACTCCTCTGGGAATTACTTCCAATTCTGGAGTAATTATCACCCTCCAGACAGAACGCTGTGCTTCAGCATGGGTCTTCAGCCACTCTAAATAGGTAGGAGAGCGCGAGCGTGTGCGTGTTGCACTGGCACGCTCCCCCAGGTATATCTGTCGGTGACCAAGTGACTTCTTTTTCTCTTTTCCTCTACGAAGCACGAACAAGCAGTCTGCTCTCGATCTTCAGGTGCGTTTCTAATTTCGTATGTTGAACGCAAATCTTGCTGCAGCCTCTCTGTTTAACCAAACCAAATCTTTAACAATTAAAAAAAATAGCACCAGATGTATGAAAAAGAGGAAATGTCTGATCTAGTAGGAATATATATAAAGTAGAGCAATTCTTACAGTAAAAAGGTACGTCATACAAAAAAGCAATGGAAAGTGATACTGAAGGACAAAAATCCATGCTGCATATAATAAGGGCAGAAGACAGGCAAAAGGGATTCTGCTCAAATAACCACAGTTTAATGGTGGAGCCGTGCTTCCTCCAGGTCCTCCCCGGCGGCAGCGCCAGGACACCGCATGGTTTGGGACTCTGAGCACTAACACACTCACTGACAAACTTGCGCAGCATATCTTTGAGGTATATAGAAAGCATGACATTAACGTTTTGGACTCCTCGTTCTTTCTTGCACGATGATGCACCGATCTTTAGCTGGGGTTTCCTCCACCCTCCCCTCCCTCTTTTTCCCTCGGGAGAAACAAAATCCCAGTTTAAGAGCTTCCTAGCACACCTCCTTGAACTCTCAAATCCATCTTGCATAGGCCAGTAATAAGAACACTGCAGCTCTGACAAATAAGTTACAGCAATATAACAACTTTCCTCTTAATTTTTTTTTTTTTAAAGATATCTTCTCTATAATTTACACAAAGGGTTAACAGCCGGAGTTTAGGTTACGTACAGTCCAGATGGGCGTCCTTTCAGTCTGTGATTCCAGGTGGAAGGCACTACTTCAACATACCACTGCATGCACTGCACGCGGTCTCGGGAGCACAGCGGGGCACCGCGTCTCCAGAGCTGTAGTCTGAAGGGCCTGGGGGGAGTCTTTGGAAATAAAAATGGCAGTGGTTATCAGTCCAGTTTCTCTTTGCTGTCTCTTCTTGTGCTATGCAGTTTCCCCTGAAAGCTTCTCCAGTTGAGAGAGCGGCGAGCCGTCCTCAGAAGCTCTCGACAAAGCTCCCGGGGAAGAGGCCCGTCCTGCCGTTCCTCTGCAACGTCCCTTTGTACCAGCCGTCCTCCCGTTTCTTGTGCACAAACACAATGTCACCTTCCTTCAGTTCGATCTCGGCCTCGCTCTGCGGCGGGTACGGGACCACAACACGGTACCTTCGGAGACAAAAATGTAAAGACCTGGTCAGCCTGCGGTTGAGCCTGCGCCTGATGGGAGCAGCCAGGCACCAGATCCAGAAACCTTGGGGAAAAATGCTTTTGGAAACATCGATAAATTACATTTTCTCATACCAGTTGCATCTGATGCAGCTACATTTTCTAACTAAAACAGTATGACGGGGAGATTTCTGGCCAGCCTGACTGAAGACTTGACCAGGACGTACTCTGGAGCCAGACCATGAAAGCAGGAGGGTATTGTCAAATGGCTGGACTACTTGTGGTGGTCCCTGCTCCCAGTCACGTGCCGAGCTTGTGCCAGGGACTCGGCCGCCTTCTCCCAGCGCTGCATCTGCCTCTGCTGTAACACGTCTCATTCAGCACTGCATCTGCTCCATCCGAAGGTCATAGAATCATAGAACGGTTTGGGTCAGAAGGGACCTTAAAGGTCGTCTAGTTCGACCCCCCTGCAATGAGCAGGGACATCTTCAACTCGACCAGGTTGCTCAGAGCCTCATCCAACCTGACCTGGAATGTTTCCAGGGATGGGGCATCTACCACCCCTCTGGGAAACCTGTGCCAGGGTTTCACCACCCTCAGCATAAAAAAAATCTCTTCCTTATATCTAATCTGAATCTACCAGGCGCTACTAAAAAGTCTGTCCCCACCTTTCTTATAAGCCTCCTTTAAGTACTGAAAGGTCGCAATAAGGTCTCCCTGGAGCCTTCTCTTCTCCAGGCTAAACAACCCCAACTCTCTCAGCCTGTCCTCACAGGAGAGGTCTCCAGCCCTCGGACCATTTCGTGGCCTCCTCTGGACCCACTCTAACAGGTCCACCTCTGTCCTGTGCCGAGGACCCCAGAGCTGGACGCAGAACTGCAGGTGGGGTCTCACCAGAGCGGAGCAGAGGGGCAGAACCCCCTCCCTCGACCTGCTGGCCACGCTGCTTGCGATGCAGCCCAGGGTACGGTTGGCTTTCTGGGCTGCGAGAGCACATTGCCGGCTCATGTCCAGCTTTTCATCCACTGGTACCCCCAAGTCCTTCTCCGCGGGGCAACTCTCAATCCCTTCATCCCCCAGCCTGTATGGATACCAGGGGTTGCCCTGACCCATGTGCAGGACCTTGCACTTGGCCTTGCTGAACCTCATGAGGTTCACATGGCCCCACTTCTCGAGCTTGTCCAGGTCCCTCTGGATGGCATCCCATCCCTCGGACATGTCAACCGCACCACTCGGCTTGGTGTCATCTGCAAACTTGCTGAGGGTGCACTCGATCCCACTGCGTCATTAACAAAGACATTGACCAGTACTGGTCCCAGTACAGACCCCTGAGGAACACTACTCATCACTGATCTCCATCCAGACATTGAGTCATTAACCACTACTCTCTGGATGCAATCATCCAACTAATTCCTTATCCACCAAACAGTCCATCCATCAGATCCCTATCTCCCCAATTTAGGGAGAAGGATGTTGTGGGGGACTGTGTCAGAGACCTTACAGAAGTCCATCTGTAGCTCTTCCCTTTTCTACTGATGATGAAAAATGGGGTTTGCAGCGCTCCCACCACCTGCCTGTGATATTGGCAGAGCCTAGCTAAAGCAGTTCACGTTTTTCTTATTATGTTTCTTGAGAATGTACTTTGGGTCCCTCATACCTGGAAGGGAAGCTAAAATGGAGAGGTATCAAATGACTTCTGAAGCACTCTCCAAACCAACAGGGAGCTCCTGTCCTGAACCATTTACAGGGCTCTCTGGGAACTTAGTTTTCAAGTATCACTTCATTTCAATGAAGTAACGATGGGCCTGATCCTGATACAGCTATTCTGCACTCAGGCTTATCAGCAGGCATCGTCCTGAGAGCACAGACTGGGCCCTTTTATATCAACGCACTTGCGTGCAGAGCAGGGAAGGTATTTCTGCTGCACGGGATTTTTTTTCTTCAGCACATGTACTTTTGCAGTCATCTGGCATTTGCGTAACAGTCAATAACTGTCTTGCTAATTGCAAAGTAATAAATATAGTAAGATAGATAAAAGATGCCAATGGATTACCTAAAGCCTATCTCCTGAGGATTAATATTTCCGCAACCACTGCATGGCCACTGATGCCTCAGTCATGTTTGTTACAAGGTGAGTATTTATTTAAAATAATATCCTGTCCTGGAGGACTAACTTCAACATACCCTGGAGGCTCTGGACCACTCCCTGAGGCCATTCCAAAAGTGAGCTGGTACCAAAGCGTGGGGCTCTTCAGTGGCAGTCACTAATTTTCTTTGCAGATGTTGCTCAGGTACCTAATGACCGCAGCTCTCAAACTAGGGACTCCACTTTGACATGACAGTGAAAATACCAGCTTTGGCTCTATGTTTGGACATCTCCACGGCCAAACATCCTTGGAAAATCATTAAACTCCATTTGGAGTGCGGGTTCTGCTCTAAAACCTGACTACGGGCTTTTTGTCTTGACACAGCAACAGTCATGTAGAAAATATACGTGTTCAAGTGCCATCAAAAATCTGCCGGTCATCTCTGTGCCTTGGTCAATAAATCTAGTTGTCACTTCCTTCCTCTGTGGAAAAGCAAATAACAGAGGTTGAAATGTGTGCTGCTGGCTGGCTGCAGGAAAATGGTCTATCACGCTATCATCTGTGGAACTGCTACACTTATATTATGAAGCTTTGCCAATTACAGCCATTATGCAAATGAATGCACACATTATTTCAAACACTCTGCTGCAGTGTTGATTAATTAAATTATCAGAGTGGAACAATTTTAGCTAAGATGATGCCAAGTTTCAGATCTCACAACTCTATGCACAATCACAGCGCATTGGAGCTCTGCACCAGGATCTCGGGAGCCTTTGAGAAAGAAGAAGGTCAGACCTCAACATTAGTCAAGTGGTGCGGAGGTACCCCCGGATGCTTTTGGCAGATCAGGAAACAGAAAGACAGAAAAAGGTGGTGTCTTGGGCAGGGTCGCCCTGAAGACCCAGCTGGGACTGCCAACACCTCATGTCATGCCTTAAGCACAGAGCTGTCCTTTTAAAGCCAGCCTACACCCTAGGAGTGAGGAGCTGCTGGTCCCCGAACGGTTCACATGAGGAGAGATGTGACCACGCTCAACAGGAATTCACCCGTCGTCATAAAAGGGGTTCTACACAGCATCTCCTCAGACATTTAGAAAAATAAATCTCAGTCGCTGCATTACCAAATGAAGTACTTTTTCCCATTTAAGGAAGCCCCAAACGCTACGGTTTAAATTTAATTATCTACGGTACCTCATAGGATAGCACCGAAGTGTTTTTGACAGAATAACAGAATCTTAGATACAAAAGACCTTGCAAATCGGTTAAGAAATCCTCCGTGAGAGATGGAAAAAGATGCTATGCTTTTTCCCTTGAGAGGCTTTTGAAGTGGTGCTTGGGAGAGGCAGCCCGGTGAGGGCTGCAGTGGGCAGCAGCGTGGGTCACTGCTGTGCCACCCCTCCACACCTCCGGGCGGCATCTCAGCCTAGTTTATCCTCTGGAACCAAACTGCAAACACATATATTAGCCATATTTTTTTTGGCAGAAAAGATCCCTTCTCCCAGACATCCTCCCTCACTCCCAAAAAGGCAGTTCTGTGTCTGTCTATTTATATCTCCCCTTTTCATTTCCCCTTTTGTCCCCTCTTTGAGAAGCTACTACAAAATTGTAGGTTTTCTTACACCAAACTGCTTCCTGGCATTTCAAATGGATCACAGAGCCCTTTCAATTTTGTCTGTGTCACATTACACCTCTAAATTACCAACTTTTAAAAATGCTAATTAGCTGGGCAACAATCATGATGACAAGTGTGGCAACCACCTCTGCCTATTATTAACGATGTTTGGTATTTTCTGTTGTAAATCGTACTCTCACATAGTTGTAATTCTGCCAAATGTCAACCGCTTTGGCCCAAACTCTCCACGGCAGCTGTGTCAGGCTGAGGGTCCCACATTCAGCCCAAATGGTCTCATCACCTCCAGAAAGAACGTGAGGGTTTTTGCAGCACCAGCAGGACCCAGGTGAGGGCTTCCACAAACTGTTCTCTGGTCCCCAAACTTGGGAGCAAAGACCTGTACTGTGGCCCTGCTGGTCTGTCAAGGATGTTATTCCTTCAGAAAATCACCTGCTCTCGGCCAGGTTAAAAGCATTCAAACCACCCCAAAATGGCACATGTTTAGTAGCACTGAAGGTAAAATCTCTGCTGATTCACACTCTAAGATGTCCTAGCTCTGCAGGACCTCAGAGGTTGCATTTCTCTTCTCATGGTTTTTTTTCCTCAGGGCACCGACTTGATGTTGGACTTCCCCAGGGCTGGCTGCTGTGGCATCCGTGGCTTGGGCACTTTTCATCCCTGGAGGGGACTGTCCGGGATGGGCAGTGGCCTGGGGAGGGTCCTCGGTGCCCAAGAGAAAATACATGAGGAGAGGCTCTGAGTAGCATCAGCAAGGACAGGGAATGGGGTTTGCCTGGGCAGGGAAACCTCAGGGAGTTGGAGAGCGGGGTAAGGCGAGGGAGAGGGAGCCCGATGGGAGAAAAACTGGGAGCCGAGGGAGAAATAGGGCTGTGATGAAAACTGGGAGGCTTGACAGAAGGTGTGGGTATGGCAGCTGAGGGGGGCAGCTGTGCTGGGATGAGTCTGGGAGAGCAAAAAGAGCCTTGGTGGGAGGAAGCCTGGGGCTGGGACAGGACACCCCGTGGGGCAGGGGACTGCAGGGGTAGAGGCTGGCGCCGGGGCTGAGGGTGGGATGGGGACCCTGGCAGCAATTAACTCACTGGGAGCTGGGAATGGGTCCATCATCGCTGTCCCTCTGGTGTCAGCAAAGACCTGGGAATCCCACGTCTTCACAGCACTCGTCCTTGTAGTCAAAAGAAACAGCCCTCCCACCCAGATCTCTCTTTGCTACCACTGCAAGGTGCAGCTAAGACTCCTGACCTCAAAGAGACGTTACATGATGGAAGTTCTGGTTTTGTTTCCTTTAAAAAAACAAATCGACTAAAAATGTCATGTATGTAGATGCACAAAGACATCCATTACCTTAACAGAACAGGAATGTTTCACACCCATGAATCTGAGATGAAGAAACAGGTAACTAAAATTGCCCATGACTTCCCTTTTGCTTGTGTGCAATATAATCTTTTGTTATGTGATTGCATACCATTTTTCTCATAGGATGCCTGCCTCATTCAGTACACAAAATGTCCTGCTCTGGACGTGAGTCAAGGCTGTGACATGGAAGAACCACGTGCCTGCCAAAGCCATCCCATCTTTTGCAGAGGTTGTAAGATCTCTAGCAAGCGACCGCAGCGAAACTCACTGAGTAGCGCAGGTGTGGGGAAAGTGGCTCCTCTGACTCCTCCAGCTGCAAAGCCTCGTGCCACACTTTCCACAGAGTGAGACTCATCTCACGTACCCTAGCTGCGTAGGAGTTGCTTGTCTGGTCTAAATTAGTCATGCAGTCTCTCTCAGTGTGCACAGACAGGCATCGAACAGTATTGATCAGAACCGATCAGTAATTAAGGGCTCGGCTCAGGCCTGGGCACTGAGGAAATAAACCCCAAATACTGAGTAAACAGTGAGCCTGCTCACTGAGTAAATATGTGCATCCAGGACACTGACAGAGCTAAAGAAATTTAAGAAAACAGATGTACAATGAGGCAAATTAGGTCTGCAGGGCTAACCTCCAATCCGGTCCCATTTAGTGCTTGAGTTTGGATGCTTAATGCAGGTTTCTGTTTGTCAAAGTATCATGCACTCAGGACAGGTTTCACGAGACCAGTCCTGTGAGGCCAACAGAGCCCTTGTGTGTTAGGGACACACAGGTAGTTTTGTGTTGGCATAGATAATTGGTGACAATGAAGCATTTAGCCCAGTTAACCACTGCTCTTGCTTATCGGTGGAGCTCTGATGCTCCATCCTTTTACTGGCAGGTTGCAGAGACCTGCAAAGCACCTCTGCATGCTACAAGCCAGAACCCGCTTCACCAATATTATGGCCTCTGAATCAGCAGCCTTAGAAGAACAAATCTCAGTTGGATCTTTTACCCTTCTGCTGGAAATATTGCTGGATTCAATTTCTGAGATGGTTAATTCTAGTTTCTCAGTCCCAAGGCAGGAATCCCCAGTCAGAGAAGCATTTAACCATGCGCATACGTGTCATTGTTCAGTCAGAACTTACTCCTGGGGTCATTCCTCTAGTATCACTTTCCAGGAAAGAAAAAACCCCTTCCTTTGCTTTCCCTTTTGGCAAAGAAGATATACGTGCACAGCAAAATTGAAGTCAATGGGCGTTAAGCACATGCTTGAATGCTTCCTTGAATTGGGAGCTCAATTTCTGACGTGGCAGTGATTTGTAGAAAAGATACAGGGAAACATGGAGGGGTCTATTTTAAAGGTCAAACTCACTGCTCCCATCTTATTCTGCAGCACTGTTGTGGTTACAACTTGCTTGAAGGCTCCACAAACCCCGTAGAAACATGGCACAGATACGCCAGTCGTGACAGTAAGTCTGGATACAACCGCTTTGTCAGAATATAACATGGCAGAATTAGTGCCAGTTACTATGAAAGAGTCAACAACGCGTGACATGTTTTACTCAGGTTTGCATCTGGGAACAGTGCCAGGCAGTGAGGGGAACATGACTCACGCGCGCACACACACGCACACTCAACTCCCCTGTTTTCCTTAACGTACAGTCATATTTTCTTGAAGGGGGTGGCGAGGAAAGTATGTTCCTTTGGCGCTGCTAGGCAGACAGCACATCCCTCTCCCACGTAAACCGACAGCGTCGGCGGGATGCGGGCAAGTCTCTGGCCCAGGCTCTGCCTCACCCCAGCGCATCCCTGTACTGGTCCTGTTTGTTGCACCAGTGGAAACTGGATGGAGCGGTAGGTGGAAAAGAGCGTGTGGGGCACACGCAGCCTGGTGGGGTATTCGCCTGACAGTCAATCACTGCAAAGCAAAGTGACAAGGACACCACCTGGGAAATTTCTCCGCTCTGCTGCTCGGACTGCTGGATGCTTTATGGCAGGGAGCAGCCGAAGGAAGGTGGTTTTATAAACTGATAGTGGGAAACTACACCCAGAAGGCAGAGATGGGCACTAACTATCCCAGCAAACCAGTTAAATATCAAGGCTAAACGACAGGAGAGCTAGGAGCAATGTCCTTTCTAATCCAGCCATCCATAACCAGGCTTTGGAATATCAAGTAGGACAAGGTCAAATAATTGTTTTCCTCGCTCTCCCCGTGCACAAAAAATGAACGAGAGCATAAACATTAGCAGCATCTCCGAGAGGTCGAAGCTCTCTTCACCTTCCTCTCTGGCTGGCTGCGACTCCCACGAAGGGCTGCGCTGTCAGGCGGAGGAACAGGCAATTCTTCCCTTAAATCGTGAGCATTGAGCCGCGAGCAATCACAGCCTTTTAATGCACCTCCATATGGCTAGCGGCATGACCGCTTGGGTTTGAGCAGTAGCCTGGATGTGGCGAGTGCCGGAGCTGCAAGCCAGCCTCTATGGGAGAAGTAGCGGTGCTCTGCTGCTGCATGAGCCTCTCTTCGAATGCTGTAAATATTAAGGAATGTGCTACTTCTTCCAACCTTTCAGTGCTCTGTCTCTATGCGCACAGATGGGCGTTGGGAGACAGAAAGCCAAGTACAGCTAAGTGCACTGAAATGCTTTGCAGCTTTTTAAAATTTCATCCAGCATCTGAATCTGTTTATCTAACCTTTTTTTCCCTCTCCTCCCTTTTCTTTCTCAGAGAATTGCTCCTACTGTGCGGATGAAATGCACCAAAATGCAAACAAGCAAAATATGGAGCTGAGTGACATTGAATGCGAGTTCCTCCATTGCCAGATGTGAAAAGAACAAGTGGTTTGAAAACCATAATTTGTTTTAAAAAAAATATAATTTGGTACTTCTGAGCAATTTGATGATTTAATGAGCACAGATGGATGTGGGATGAATTTCTTGGAGACAAGTGTTTAATGTATCTGCTCAGATTATTCCAGGACTAAGCATTATCCTTCCTAGTGCATGAAGGTAATTAATATTTCCCATTATGGGCATGAGAAAACCCATATGATCAGTTAAGGAATGCAGATACACCAATGATATGGAAGTTAATTCATAAATCAATTAGAGAATCTTGCCTGCTGTGTATAATTAGGGTTACTTCAATTATAGCTTATTTTCGGATTTAAGACTCAGGAATTAAAATGCTTAAAACCAGAGTAAGTTCCTCACCACCATATACTGCAATTGGAAGCATTTACTCAGTTTTAGCAGTCTAAATCTATTTACCCCTAATTCCAGCATGGCTGAGCAGATGCAGTTAACCCATCTCCCTCTGGTTCTATTCTGCCACTTAAAATTGTCATCAGTTAAATGTTTCACTATCCAGACCATTGAGAGGTGAACTAAGAAATTTGTAGGATTTGGGACTAGCCCTGGCATGTCAAATAATGTGTCTGGACTTCTCTACAGTAAAGCTTTGAGAGCAGCACCTTAACAGCCAGCTCTGGAGACGTCAGGGGATGTTCTTCTTGGCTTCTTTTCACAGCTACATTTAACTAAAGGTGCAGCATTCCACTGATTTAGTTACACTGGTGCTAAATCTGGTTTATATTGATTTAGCTTTTCTTATAGCATTAATCTAAACTGATGTAGACCAAATTAAGTGTGCCTAAATAGGGATTGGTTTCTCACTCCTTTCACTAAATTGCTTTTTCATGGATTTTAAGGACAAGAGACTACTGTGATAGTCTGCTTTCACTGCCTTCATTACAATGCTGAAGGACTTGCCTGCATTTATTTCTGCTTCAAGTCTAATAGCTGTGCTTGAACAACAGCATCTCTTTTAGACAAAATGCCCAATCTAGAGTAAAAATATTCCCATGTCTGTCCTGTCTGCAGTCTCTTACAGACTGTTACCAAGCCATTCCTAAGCCTGCTCTTTACCAGGTGTACCAGAGCTCCCTGTATCACTCACTGCAAGTATATTGTTTTAAATCTTCCATTGTTCTTATGATGCTTCTCTGAGGCCACTCCACTTTGCCTCAGATTTGGCTCTTCTGAAATATACTGTTACTCTGTGGTCTCCTTACCAATGCGTTGAATTAGCTCTGTACCAACGGGTCTGCCCTCTTCATCACCCACCTCCCGCTTCAGTCCTCTGTTGTGTAACAGCAAAATATTTATGTTGGACAGTGCAGGTCCAAGACCCAACTCTCGTTGGGCTACCCTACGTACATACACAATCATTTTCTAGTGAGTTCTGATCTAGAGTTAGATTTGATGCCAGTGAATCAGTCTTCAATCCACTTAGTATCTACTGTGTCAGTTCTGTACAATTTACTCAGCAAGACATTTTATGGTCACAAACCAGATGCCTTAGAAAAGTTTAAATATGTTACAGTGTCATTGTTACCTTCCCAACCAAATTTCAACCTGCATTCAGTAAAACACTGTGTAAAGTATGAACTGTCCTGTAGTATTCCTTATCGTGCCCTGCATCATCTGCTCCATGATCCCAACTAGATTCAGGGTCAGGTGGCTCTCCCAGTCCATCCCCTTCAGCCTCTTTCATAGACTCCAACAAAAAAAGTTTCTTTCAAACTTCTGGAACTTTACTGTTGTTCCAAAATTGTTTTAGATATCAACTCCAGAGAGTTTCCTAGACTGCTTCTTGAAAACTCTTTAATGTTTTTGTAAAAAAACACATTCGCCTCAATCACTTTTGAATGGAAAGCATTTCAATAGCATCGTATTGGTGCATTACCCATTCCCTTCCCAGTCCTCAAACTGCAGTCTTGTAGAAAATATTTACCTGAAGCCAATATGACTCTGCAGGTGGAGACCTAGCTCTTTTCTGTACCCGTTTCTAGTCATCTCTCTCTCTCTCTCCATCTGCCTTTGTATTTTGGTGTTCCTACTCTACTCTTTTTGGGTTTGCAAGGCCAGTTACTCTAAGGTACCAAGGTGCAGAGCAGGCTGCTGAAATGAACTCCAGACTCACTGGTACATTCCTCTCTAGAAATGAGCCACATTTTTGGTAACAGGCCACTGAAGATGGCGCTACCTGTAAGTATCCTAAACAAGGAGAATTTGAAACAGTCTCTGGTATTGCAGAACAGACCAGAAAGGGCCTTGATGAGCAAACGCATCACCCCTGCTGTCCCCAGGCAGGAAGCGCTAGAGGACAACTCCAGAAGTTTATCAAAACACAGGGATCCCACTTAAAAAGTGGCCTTTGCCAAGAGCATTTACACCCTTTGGGCTCAGAAAGCACTGCTGCCCTCCATATTTAGACCAGGGCTGTGTGGTGTCATGGACAGCCGCTGCTCACCACTTTTTTAATCAATAACCATTAAATGTGCACTGTGTGTCAAATGATTTTCAATGGGCAGATGCACGTAAGCCATCTTCCTAAAAGACAGCCGAGCCACCTACAGTCAATCGGCAGAGCAGCAAAACTGCAACAACCCTTCAGCAAGTGAAACTTGCAGCCCTCCTCCAAATGCTCCCTGAGGATGCGGGCGACCTCAGGAGACGCACAGCTTACCTTTCCCGGGGCAAAGGCTTGGGCTCTGGCCGAATAGCTGCCATGGAAGAGAGGGGCTGCCTGGCAGGAGAAGGGATGGAAAAATTCAAATCCAAGGAGCCCGTTTTCCTGTGCAGAGGCTCCAGCCCCATGGCTCCCTGCATTTCACTCTCGATAGGGCATGAGCCGGCCCTGCCGTGGCTGGAGAGTGAGGAGAGCTCGGGTCCCACCGCCCCTTGCAGGACTCCTTCGATGGCTGCCTGGGGGTCGTGTGTGGGGGACACGGACGGTGGGGAGCGCGACTTCTTTTTTGTTGATGCTCCTGCTAGAAGTTTCAGCAGCCCGCTCTTCTTCTCCTTCTGCAAAGGAACCACATGAAATATGGGCAGTGAGCAGACATACCAACGCCTTTCATTTTTCTTTAGGAAGAACTCCGTGTGTGTGGCAGGAAACCTCCCAAAACTGCCACGACTAGAGGTCGATCCAGGTAGAACCTGAGCTTTCGGTAATGAAGTTCCTATGAAAATCCCTCCCCATCCAACAGGGCTTCAACTCGTTCAGCAGAGTAAGGACCTAACATACTGCAAAGACTATCTCCATTTTCAAATCCACCCAGGCAGTGATCATGTGCCTTTTGAAAGAAAGAGTGCAGTTACAGTGGGACAGCAAAGGTACAAACTTCCCAATCGCAGTGCTGCCCTCTCTCTTCCAGGAGAATCCTGTCCCGCAATAGAGAAACTCCCCAAAAGTAAGAAATCAGGCCGTATGGCTAAAAACCTCCGCTGCAAAGCACAAGGGTCTGAGGAGAGATTTCAGATCCCAGCCCATTGCGAGAGAAGCACTCATCATTACTGCCTCATTTACTACCTGATGCAGATTTACTGTGGGGAGAACGGAGGCACAAGACAGTGGTTCAACAGCTCTTTCCAGCGCGTGTTGCCCTTCACATCCTACATCACACAGCTATACTACTCGCCTCTCCCTCCCAGAAGTGGGTCGCTTCTCCTCATGCATTAAGATAAAGGTATCACCTTGATGTTGGAAGATAGACCACAAAATTTACAACTGGCAATTGCAGTGGCAGTGCATGGGAGGTTTCAAAGTTCTACAAGGGTTTCTGATACAGAGGGATGAAAACGAGATAACAGCACCCTTTAAATTAATGTAAAAAAAAAAAAAAAAGAAAAGTTCAGCCTGCATTACTGAAGAAACGCATCTGACCTTGTGGGTTTTACAGCAGTGTGAGAAATCCTGCTGCACATTGATCTCAAGCACACACAAATATCAAATATTATGTCCTTCAGCTAGAAAGTTTTTTGGGTAGAGGGATTGTGTGCAGAAACTGGCCATCCTCCAGTATGTGCTGCACAGCGCTGGGCTAGGTTGCAACCAGCAATGCTGTGCAGTAAATTTTCCATTTTTTTTAATGACACGAGAAGTTTTGCACAAGGCCTGTTAGATTTCTTCCTCTTCTGTCAGAAGTGCAAGCCATTACCCAAGACTATCTTCAGAGACTCAGGGCTGTGAAGTCTAGCTATATTTGATTATTTGTTCTATAATAGGATCCCAAGGGATAAAAACCAACCCCGCAACTGCAATACTTATGGAACAGAAACTATCTCTCCGTCTTTAAGCAGGAACACTCTTTGGAAATACAAGCCAGTAATTTATTTA
Source organism: Haliaeetus leucocephalus (assembly GCF_000737465.1). Taxonomy (NCBI): domain Eukaryota; kingdom Metazoa; phylum Chordata; class Aves; order Accipitriformes; family Accipitridae; genus Haliaeetus; species Haliaeetus leucocephalus. The sequence goes on from NW_010972931.1 coordinate 3,457,627, forward strand.
TTCTCTGTAGACAAACCGTCCCATGCAAGGTTTAAAATGATGCTCTTTTATGTGCTGACTGCTTAAGTAATTTCTCAAAGCAGCTTTAAAGAATAGGGGGGCTACAATAAAATAAATATAAGCTTTTAGAAGACGCTTGGATTTACTACAGTAAATGTACTTGGAGTATCTGATATCTCTGCTCCCAAAGTTCTTGTTTGCACTCTTTAGCTGTCACAGACTGGTAAGAAAGCAGAAATACCTTAGATGTTAAGACATGGAAGAGCTAAAATGAAGCATAGCTGTTATCACAGAGACAACACCCACTGATCTTTGAAGAGTAGAGTCTGAACTATGATTCCAGATCCCAGTCTCCTGTATACCACCGGTTCCAAGTATACGCTCAGTTTAAAAGGGCATTTGTCACTTACAGGATGAAAGGATCCATCCTGCCAAGATGTTCATCCAGGCAGAATCCATGGAAGCTAAGGGAGGCTGGCCATATGGCACCATCAGGTCAAACATACTAAATAAATTCCCCTGGCAACAATAGAAAAGCAGACCAAATGCCCCTGATAAACAGCTTCTTTCCCCAATGGGAAGCGACCGTTGTGGGAACTGTGGTAGGTGTGCACGCCGGAATTCACCTGCAGCACCAGAAAAATACTTCAGTGTTTCTCTCACTCTCTAATTAAGAAATATCGCTGCTGTCACCATTATATCAAATTTTAAAGCTCTTCACGAAATTGCAGAACTCTCCTTTCCCTGTGGCGCACTGAAACAATAGCTCTAATGATCCCAGCATACTGTGTCAATATGCATTTGAAGGTGTCTAAAGGTCAGTGACAGAATACAACAGCCATTGTGGGGCTCTGGAGAAACAGCTATTGTGCAGCAGTGAGCACTTTGAGCCCCTTTAATTGGCAGCTCTGCACATGCAAAGTAACTATGTGAACTAAAGCCCTGTATAATGAACAATTAATATTCCTATGTGGTAGCAGCTTTTCTAATTTTTGCTTATAATTTAAATACCTTGGCAAATTTTCATTAGAAAAACCTTGTGTGACCATTTAAGGCACAGAAGCAAAAATCTTTGGAAAGAAGGAGATGCATATATTCACACCCATCTGCACATTAAAAAGCAGATGAGTCTGACAGTCATTCCATTTTGTTTACAAGAACGGCTTCCACTCTACATGCTTAGCCCTGGCACAAATTTCTACACTCAAGCTACTACCCCTCAGATAACAGAGAACTATAATGAACTTGCTGATCTACCCTTTGCTCTACTTTAACGAAAGGAAAAATAAAGAATTGATTTTTAGCCCTTCTTAGTCCACTGAGCATTTTACTAAACTTTTGAGACTAAAAGATCTGTGTTCTCTAAAGAGAGATGACTTACTTCAATTGCTAAGCCTAGTCCTGCTAGTCAAAACCTCGAGTCCCATTCTTCCCATCGTGGCTTTGGGCAAGATATGCAGAGGTGAACTGACACAAACCACTTTGGGTGCCTGGAGATTAGACATCACATCCAGCACTTTTCCTCTCTGAGTCTGGCAAATGCTCTCAGCCTTCTGGTGTCACGTTGCCAGATCCTCTGCCGATGCTGCTCAGAGCACTTCAAGCAAAACAAGGACTGTAAGGAGCTGATAATTTACTGTGATGTCTCTCATGAGACACAGACTGGGTTTGAACCTCCTGTGATCAGCAGTTCAACTTAAACCCCTTCATGCCTCCTCCCATCTGTAAAATGGGACTAAGTTAAAACTCCTCCTTGCGCCATGGGAATTCGTTAATGACTCCAGTGTTGTTACAAAGCTGTACATTTCTTTGAGAGCAATCAGTCCTTTTCCCTGGCTTTCATATTAAAAAAAAAGACAAGATTGGGAATGGGATGTTAGTATGCAGTCCCAGTAGTGATTTATTGCAAATGTCCAAGTATTATGAATTCATTTAATATTTAGTGTAATAGCAGCCATCCTTCACAAGAAATTAATTTAATATTTATATGGCTGTCCAAGACAGTCCTTTCTTCAGCAGTTTCACTGTAAATCAACGAGGCATTAATGGGCATAAATGCCGCAGAGAAATGTACACCGATTGGTTACAGACTCTGGGGGTTTTGAAGAGAGATAAGAAGTTTACAGAGGACATATCTGATGACTTTCAGGAATTAAGTTTTTGAATGGAGAAAAAAGATGCTTTACTTTTTTCATTCACAGATGGCTGTTTTATTGTTTTCTAGGAAATCTGCAATCTACTGAAACAGCTGTGTAATTATTGAGTTTTCTTTGTCTAGTAGCTACATTTCCAATTGACTGCAAACTGTGTTTGACGTCCCTACCTCCTGAACCTGCCAAGGTCAGACCTTCGCATCTGTGTTGATGGATGGCTTCACAGTATGGACAGCACTCCTCCCATCTCCTGGTTACTGCCCACATTTTTAACTGAATTTAAATCATCACCTTTGTGTTGCTCAGGATTTATTCTAGGAGATTTAGAGTCAAAACTTCCAAACCACTAATTTCACAAGGATCAATAGCTTGTTCAAAAAAAAAGCAAAAGAGTGAAATTAGCTCTTTCAAATAAATCCCAGGCTGTTTCTAGTTAAGGAAAAAAGCTCTGTGAACACAGACAGTATAGGCAGGTCAGAATTTCTTACTTCTCTAGCAAAGCCTACGCTTGAGACTCCATTCCTACGGTGTAGCACGAAGGAATCTCGGTGGAAATCAGTGTCTGGCAGCACAAGGCTGGAAGGAGCAGCATTTCCATGTGAAGTGTTCACCTGGGGCAGCCAGCACTCGGGCAGGTGCACGTTCCCCTTGCTATGTCGCTGTGGGAACGTTTGGAGAAGTGAATACAGTCTGAGCTTAAGAACTCATGAAGGACTAGATGAAAATTAAAGTCTCAGATATGTAAATGTTGAAATATTTTGCTTCACAGTAATTGGGGATGATTTTTCCCCTCATTAATAACCCCACTTGAAGATAATAACTAGCTCTTCTTTCAGCTTCAGGGATGAGATGAGCACAGAATGCAGCTACTTCGTTGATGACTGAGTGATAACAGAGTCCCCTGTCTGCAAAGTAATAATCATGCCATAATCCAAATACCAATTATATGTACTGCCTATATTAATACAGATCTTTTCTTTTTTTAACCACCCTAATAAACAGAAAATTCTGTTTTAGTTTTCTTCATCTGCAGCTCCTAATACTTAATTTCCTAACTATCTAGGCTCATTAAATAAATGAGGAAACCTTACCACAGCTGATAGAAAAACTGGCTCCAGCCATTGAAATGAGGTAATTTCTCATGCAACACCAGTTACCTCAATAGATAAGAGAGCCAGAGGGAGAAAAAGGTTTCACTTAAAAATGAAGAAAAGAGAAACAAAACTGTTTAAATGCTGACCTGAGCTCTACAGAACAAATAAAGAACTCATCTATCAGTCAGTACCCCCAAACCACTACTATTGCTTGTTTAACTTGGTCAGTACTTGTTTTCAGTAAATTTAAGTTAATGTCTGGAGAACAGTACATTTTTATTCTGATTCCAATGTGGCTACTGGTCATTGATGCTTGCATTTAAAAAGTAGGTGGTATTTGGATTATGCTTTTTAGGAAAAAAGCTATTTGGGTTTTTAAAATCTGTAAAATTATTGGACTTGAGATTTTGATAATTATTTAAAAGGCACAAAAAACAAACCAGCATCTTCTCAAAGGAAAGCTTCAGGTCTGGAATGTCTTTGGATATGTATTTATCATTTGCAGTTTGCCACTATTTCTCATGAGGCACAGATGACATACTGAACAAGACAACAGTAATTACTTACTACACAATTACTTCTGATTTTAGGGAAAGACTAGTTTTGTATCATACATTGTATGGAAATACTTGCCCAAGCTTTAGTTTTTAAGGGACACAACTGCTTCTGGCCAGAAGTCTATTATTATAATCTCAGTATACAAGTTAAATGCCAAGGAACAAAAAGGATTTTAGGATCATAATATCATTAGCTTTTAAATGCCAGTGATAGTAATATGCATACATACATGCACAAACATATTACTTATGGTCACTAATTTGAAGATAACTAGTATTAAAGCCAGGAGGAAAAAAGTAAAATATCTTGCAGCTGGACCTGATTGGGAATTTCAAATGTTTTGAAAACAAAACTGAGAAGAAGAAACTAGTGTTCAGGCCCCAGTACAGCAAAGCACACAGGCACTTCATCATGTGCTGCTGTTGAACTGGGGCGGATGCAAGGCTCTAGAGACTACTAAAAGAGAAAAAGAGGGAATCTAAAAATATATTTGAATATTCAATTTAGACAGAATATTAGATCTTTCAAACACTGGAACAAAGTTAAAAGCTAGCTCAAAAGGAAAAAAACCTGAAGAGGAAGCAGAGAGTCTCAGCTCTCAGTGAGCTTCCTGGAGGCTGCTGAATTCAGAACAGGCAGAAGGCAAAAGGAACGCTAACACGATTAATGGGGAATGAGGGACAGACGATCTGCTGCACTGATATTGTTTTTCTTCTGTGTTTGATGGAGGGAGAAGCTGATGGATGGATAGTTTTGTATTTCATTGCTTTTCCTGGCCTGGTACATAGGGAATAGGTGATGGTTATGAAAAGGATGGAAAGTCGTTAAGATACACAACTTACTCCATGCCCCAATAACAGTTTTCAGTGATTTTTTTTTTAGTGGGAACAGCTGAAACAGAGCATGAGGGAATTGAAAACTACTGCTGTGATGAAGTAACTCAAAATTGTGTCCTGACAAAGTGAAATGCAAGGACAACACCAAAGAAGGGGATGAAACCATGGTTCTCATGAAGCCCGTGGCAACATTTCCACTTATTTCCAAGGAGCCACTATCTCTAAAACCATGCTCAGATGGATGTGTTTTAGTCCTGATTTTAGTCCATCTCTGCCTTTGAAGTGCGAGCAACCTCTTTGGGAACACAAAAGAAGGGAGCAGGCATGATATCCTTGCACGCATTTGACATTCAGCTCCCTTCTTCACGCTGCAATCCACTAGATGTTTGATTAGCCTACAACAAGTAAGGGAACGTCAGCACAAAGCACTGAGATCTCCCCTTCTCTGCTCCACTCTCCTGCCTGCCGCACAGCCTGTAAAGAGGTGTAAAGCATACATAATTTCCCTGGGGAATGTGGGCTCCCATCTCATTTTGGGAGAAAACAATCCAGGAGTTTCATGCAAGTGCTTCAAGTGTGGGATGCCCAAGCATGAACAAGATTTCCTGCTCAGTCGTATAAGAGATCCTCATCTTTTATTTCTGGAAGGAAACCTTGGCACCCTGCAGAGCTGGGCACATGCCCTGAATCTCAAGTGGAAGCAGGTAACTTCCTCAGACTGAAAAAACAAGATCCAAGCCACCCTTCCCAACCAGTATCTCCCGCTGGCTTAGACACCTGTTCTGCTTGTCAGATTTTGTGAATCCCATTTTCTAGGCACTTAATTCTACCCCCACATTAGATGGGAATGATGAATTCCAGTACAAAGCAAGAGCCTTAAAGGTAACAAACCTCCGTACTCAGCAAAAGTTAACAGTCCATTGTGAAACTAGCCAAAAAGCAAACGCAGTGTGTGCTCTGGGAATACAAATCCCAAATATTCCCATGCTACTATTGACTCTAAACTGCCTATTCTCACACAGAAAGGGAGTCACTCCTAAAACCTGATACTCAGCAGTGTCCAAAAGGCAAAAGAGAAGATTGGGAGTTGTTAGGAAAGGTCTAGAGAAAGAGGTAAAAACCACCTGTAGAAAACAACGCTGCGGGAAGCCCTGCCATACCTACCTTCCCGAACGTTGTGTCCTGTTCTGGCCACCGCAGCTGGAATAGGATATTGCAGAACTATGAACAGCACAGAGAAGGCCAGCGAGGACCATGAGAGGTGCGCAACAACTCCTGTACATTGGAGATGCCTGCTTGGAAAGCAGACAACTGACGGGAAATATGATAGTGGTTTACAAAATCCCTGCCTGCACAGAAAAGGTAACTTGGGAACAGATCGGTTATTTCCCACAATACAGGAATTAGGGGGAACCTAATGAGATTATCAGGCAAATCGTTGAAACTAAAAAATAGGAAGCACTTTTTCACACAACACATAATTAAATGGAGACATACTGCACACAGTACTGTGGAAGCCAAAAGTATGAACATGTTCAAAGGGGATTAGACAAATTAATGGAGAACAGATCTAGCAAGGGCTATTAAAATAATGGTATGGATCCAACCTCTGCTTCAGGAAGTCCCAACAGGTAAATGAAACAGCACTTACAGCATACACAGGGTGACTCCACCTCGTTACAAAGAGATCATAAAAACAGTGAGAATGATTGCTATGATAAAAAAAAATTAGCTATTTGGGCAAGAGCATAGGAAACAGGACAAAGCCAGGACTGAGCCCTCCCCTGTGCCCTCCCAGCTTTGGGAAATCAGCTGCTCAGAGACTTCCTTGGCTGCAGGGGTCTGAGAGAGGGCAAAAGGCAGCCGGCAGGATGAAGTGTCAGCCAAGGAAGAGACACAAAAGGTTAGGACCTGCAACCCCAGAGCAATTCACAGCCCTGCAACTGCTATTTGGATTCCTCAGCTCTGCCTCTGCTGTGCAAAACATCGTAGATCGAGGGCTGCACCACTCGCCCTGCACTGAGGAGCCACAAAAATACGGATGACGGGGCTGACAAGGCCCTGTTGCTTCCCGGAGCCCAGCTTGCTTCCTAACGTGGCATTGCACTGCCTTTGTACGTACCAAGGGCTTCCTCAGAGCTACCACGGGGGTCTCCTACATAATCCTATGCCGTGCCTCAAAGACCTCCCCTAAACTGAAGCCCAGCAAATGTTAAACCTTTGTGTTAATATAAATCAAGTATGACTAGATGATTTAGGCAACTCTGGTAGACTAACTGTACTTTCCAGAGAATTTAAGCAAAACAGCTGGACCGAGTATGAGCAACCTTCTGAAACTTTAGGTTCATCTATTCGAACTAGAGGAGAATCTATCACAGCTTCACTGACAGCACAGGATTCTGAAATGAGCTGTTAGACAAACTGCGTAGAATTAGTGTTTTTAAATAAGATGATTTAGACTGACTGGTTAGCTTGCTGCTCCTTGTCTCTCATAAGGAAGCAAACAAGATTTACTGGTCCTGGGGAGCACCAGGAGCAACACTCACATTTTGCAGAAAGGCAGAGCAAACTCACTCATTGAACACCTGAATGAGAGAGAATCAATGACCGAAGTCAGGATGTGCTTTGACATACTCTAATCTTACACGTAGTTAGCTCTGGCTCTCCCCATTCACAAGGGATGGATTTCATTTCAGAAGCAAACAGTTAAAATTGCTTGGTCTTGCTCTGTAATCTTTTTAAATGACAGGCAAGTGAGACTTGTATTTTTATGGAAAACAGAAACATGTGGGTAAAAGGTTTGGATTAGTGGAGGTCATCTTGTCCCTTGTCGCTGATGTATCTATTCCCACTTGGTTGATATTGTTCCAGCAGCTGTGCCACCTCAGGCTGCAATTTCAGCACTTCCAACAAACTAAATGGTATTGGGCGGGCCTGCACTCAGAGGGAAGATTGCTTGTGGAAAATTCAGGCATCACAGGAGGTATAGTCTTCTCTCAAAATCAATTCCTCATGGAAGAGAAAAAGGGCTGTTTGTGGACAATGAAAAATTGCCAGGATTTGCATGTACCAGACACTGGAACACATTACAGTGAAATAATTCCTACAAAGAATTCATCAGTTCATAAAAGATGCATTTAGCTAGACACTGAGGAGTCAGCTGAGACTGACAGAACATATCACACCCGCACGGACTGTGGCCTAGAGGTGACGAAAGCAGAAGCTCTTCTTGCTCAGGCAACGTATTTCTGAAAATGAGCTGGGCTTTGCACTGCTCCTGGACCGGGTGAGGAGCAGGAACGGGAGGGGCCCTGACGGTTCTCAGATGGTCTGACATTGTAGAAGCAGGTCCTTGACACCACCAAAGCCAGGAGCATGAAAATTTCACTCTCTCTGAAGTTTTGGCAGCTTCCACAGCATCAAATCTGAGCACCCCAAAAAAAAGATTCGTCATGTATTTCACGCATTAAAAAAATTAGGTCTTGCCCCTGCGCCCTCCTGCCCTCATGACAGCGTGTCTCGAACAAGGCAAGCGATGCTTCATTAGCATCAAGAAGAGAAATACCAACGTGCTCGAGCCAATGGCTTCTTTTCTGGGAGCAAGGGGAAGCTCAGCGTCTCGTCACCCGTGGGCGTGCAGGGAGCCCCAGGGGCTCTGCATCCACGGGCATCGCAGTCCTCGCCGCACTCAGCAGCATGGCACAGGGACAGAGCTCTGGTCCGGCGCACTGAGGTGCGATCAATTATTACGGGGCATAAGCTTTGCAGGCAATGCAGCTGAGGTTTCTGCAACCTTCCCCGTCAGCTGTGCTACAGGCATTTTCGGTCCTACTATGTTTCCAAGCAATGCCCTGTGAATTACTTGTGGGACGCGCTGAGTTGACTGAAGCCCTTTTCTCTTATAGGGACCAACTGATCACGTATGCTCGTTAAAAAATGAAGAAAAAATCCCAGAATAATTTTAAAGGATTGCAAAGTAAGTGGCTGTCAGTGTCAGAGGAATGCCCGGGCATGGAAATGACAATTTCTTTGATTAAGTGACCAAGGCAATGCAGCTTTCCAAATGTCACAACACTTGGGTTGTAATTACTAGTAAGCTTTGCAATAGCATGAGGCTTGCTAGAAGCTGCTCAAGCCCTGGCAGCATTTGTAATAAGAGCACCCTCTCTTCAGCAAAAATTGGATTTCATCTTTTTTCCTAGTTTTGTCTTTTTGTTACTTAAAAAATAAAAATGGAGCCATCAAAGACCATTTGCTAAAAAACCCTCCCAGTATCCTTATACTAAAGTCGGGTCTTTAGGAGTATAAAAGTCCCCTTTCTTAAATTAAAGAGCTGAGCAAGAAGGATTATCAATGAAAAATACAGCTAACCAAAGGGAACAACTAGGGATAAGTAGGGAAGGGAGTCAACAGCACTGGGGCTTTTCTTCCTTTTGCGCTAAGCCTGGTTTTACATTGCAATCCTATCGCTCCATCCTATCTTCCATTCCTTTGTCTGTTTTATCCACTTTTTTTCCCCTGACACATGACCTGCAGGTATGACCATATAATTAAATGCAATTGAGTTGCTCTGATCTAACAAATTACCACCTGTCACGTGTGCCACCTAAGCCAATGTTCTCCGTTTCCTCATCCTACCCCAATGGTGAGACAAAACATGTTAGCTCAAACGTCAGGGTTAAGCTGATTTGGGTAACCCCAAAATGTCCGAGGACATGCTTTATGCCAAACCTGGTAGTAGGATGATTTCAGTGGTGCAGCCAGTGAGGGTCATCTCAGACGGGTTACACACATAGTCACATCTGTAACCTCAAGAGCTCTCTGGACACGAATTTGTTGCTTGTCTGGAGCGTGCTACACAATAAGGCAGTGACATCTGGTTGGTGTTTTCACATGCGACTACTGCAGAAATAATTAGCAATGGCAACACATATACAGCATATTCCTCTTTACTCTGCCAGATAGTTAACTGATACAGAAGAGGCCAGCCTGACCTGAAATAAAAGCTGGATCCTTCCCGCTAACAGAAAGAAATGGTCAATTTTAACACATAAGCTCAAAATGCCTCTGTGAAGATGTTGGGCACATACACCCCACATCTGAAAATGATGGAAACCATATAAAGATAAAATCACTACCACACTGGAGCAGAAATGACAGCTGTGTCATAGTAGTCCATCTCTGAGCCCACCTTCCATAGATGAAGATGAAAACCCTTTTAAACAAGTCAGATAACAGTGCAAGATTCTCCTTGACCGCAGTGGTTGATGGTCTGTACAGACTGACAGCCTTTCTTATTTTCATTTTAGCAAAACAGCGTGGGTAAACATTGACTTAGAATTGCCTCATCTTCAATTTGATCATGGTTGATTGGAATGTCTCTGCCTACAAAGATAACAGAATTAGTAGTCCATTAGTTAAGCAATCATGACTTCTATTCAAGCTCCTGTACTATGATTACTTTGCTGTATCTGACAATCTTCCCACAGAAGAGCAGGCAGTATGATGACTATCTCGCACAAGTTTGTTCTTTCAACTTCTTCCTGCTAGGACAGCGATGTGTGTATTTGAAGGGTGCCTTCCAGTCTTGAACTCTTTTTTTAACTCAGCAGCATACATGCAATAATTCAAACTGCAGTTAACCAGATGCTACCAGTTGCTTTGCAATGTTTTCCAGTTAATGATTTTCTGTCAAACCAAGAGGACATTTCAAGTAGGTACCAACAGGGCTTGTCTCAGTTGCAGTGCTAGTCAATCTTTTCATTAATTACTTGGTAAGTGAGCTAGAGAGCGCGCTTCTAAAACCAGCAGTGGGCACTGAGCTGATTAAGTCTGCAAGCAGTTGGAAGGTGGACTGGTTTTAGCTGGGACAGAGTTAATTTTCTTCGTAGTAGCTCATGTGGTGCTATGTTTTGGATTTGTGACCACACAAGGGTAATAACACACCTTGTTTTAGTTATTGCTGGGCACTGCTTGCACAGTGTCTAGGCCTTTTTTGTTTCTCTTGCTGCCCCACTAGTGAGTTGGCTGGGGGTGCACAAGAATTTGGGAGGGGACACAGCTGGGACAGCTGACCCCATCTGACGAAAGGGATATCCCAGACCATACCATGTCATGCTCAGCAATAAAAGGTGGGGGAAGAAGGAGGAAGGGAGGACATTCAGAGTGATGGCATTTGTCTTCCCAAGTCACCGTTAGGCGTCCTGGAGCCCTGCTGTCCTGGAGATGGCTGAACACCTGCCTGCCCATGGGAAGTGGGGAATGAATTCCTCGTTTTGCTTTGGTTGCACATGCAGCTTTTGCTTTACCTATTAAACTGTCTTTATCTCAATCCATGAGTTTTCTTACTTTCACCATTCTGATTTTCTCCCCCTTCCCACTCTGGCAGGGACTGAGTGAGCGGCTTGGTGAGGCTAAGCTGCCTGCCAGGGTTAACCCACACCAGAAGGATAACCAGGGTAAGAATTCAGAACAATTTTCCTAAAATGGAGAAATGATCCCAAATCACCATGTAAATCTGTAAAGACAAGCATGGCATGCTGCTGTTAGGAAGGAGAAATCAAATGCACAGATGCAAAATGAGGAGCGACTGGCCAGCCAGCAGCTCTGCGAAAAGGGCTGTGGGAGTTACACTGGATCACAAACTTGGCATGAGTCAAGATGCTGCTGCAAAAAAGGCAAACTTCATCTGGAAACATATTAACAAACATCTTGTATGTAAGCCATGGGAAGTGCTTATTCCATCCTAATTGGCACGAACAAGGTCTCAACAAAACTCCACTCTGGGGCACTGCTCTTTAAGACGCCAGCAAGCTGAAGACTGCCCAGAGATGGGCTGAAAGTGTAATCGGAGGCCTAGAAAGCATTACCTGTGAAGAAAGATTAGGAGCTGGCCTCAGTGAGGTTGAAAGAAGAGCGCTCTTGAGGACTGAACACATTGTTAGTTCTCTAATACATGGAAGACTGTCAGGAGAAAGCTGATCAGCTGTTCATCTGGAGCAGGGCATGAAGAAGCAAGATTCATTTGTAACCATAAAAGAGTCAGGAGGGATAACGGGGAATTTTCTGGCCTTAGGAATATGAAAGGACAGGAATAGATTGCTCAGGGAAGTTACGGAATTATCTTAATTGAATGATTTTAAGAAAAGTTAGACATCTGTGGTGGGTAGTCAGCATGCATCTGACTTTATCATGGCTGGTGAATGGAAACCCATCCCAGGCCTGTGGGACCACCATCCTTCCTACCTCCTCTGTGCCACCTTCCCTGCTGGCCAGCTCTATCTCTCGGCCAGGTTGTATCTAAGCCTGCCAACCAGGAGTATCTGGCTTAGATATAAAACCTGTCCAGAAAAATGTAAAGAGTTGGAAAATCAGTTCTCTCTTTCATGTCCTGATCAAAGCCTAGCTTATGCGTTTCCCTTGCCACAGCAGGCATCATCGTGTTGATGGGATTTGCCCGCCCGACCTCCCCCCTTTTCTGTCTCAAAACTTAAGATATGAAGAATAACATGATGTTGTACAGGAGGGAATAGAGATCTCTGAAGTCATCAAAAAAGCCAGCTAGTTCCATTGTAAAATAGACCAGATTTGAACTGATCATGAATTTGGACTAGGAACTACAGTACAGGAAATCCACTTTACTGCAAAACAAGTTGCCAATGGACTCACATTAAATTACTTCTTCTCTCCCTGGGGCATCTGGTGACGAAGCCCAATGCCAGCCTGCTGCTAGTGTGCTGAATACAGTGAGCTGTGAGTGAAGGTTAATATTTTAGCTTCTATAGTCTTAACTTGCAGAAACATATCAGTGAATATGAAACAAACAAAAAAATACATGCAAAAATGCAAAGCAACAGGCTGAGTTCTGCCTTTATAATGAATTGCTTTTTAAAAGGTTGACTGCTTGACACCCTATATTAATTGATTACAGACAGCCTGCAGACATAGCGTCTGAAAAGCAACTTTTGCATGGTGTACTTTCTGAATTCCTGAGACTGATCTTTTCTCCAGAGGGCATAATAAGAACTTTTTTTTTTTTCAGTCCTTCAGAGACCAGCACTGACTCAGTCTGAAGGGAATTACTAGATGCTTGAGATGTTCAGTCAAAAAAATAACAACCCAGACTGACTTTAAAGTGGCTTTACCATTTGTCAAAAGAAAAGCTGAGGTCTTGTGAATCTTTCTGCTGCTACTGCAAAATGAAAAATAAACAAAAATGTACAAAATAAGATAAATACCCCTTTGCTGTAACTTGGTTATGCCCTCGAGTTACATGATAAAAACAGAAACATACTGCAGATATCTGCTGTCTGTTATAACGTGCTGTTCCTACAGTGCTGATGTTTGTCAGAAACTGCAATTCCATTTAGTTTATGTAATTCTTCTAACAGAACTTATGGAAGTATTTTTGCATTGATGCTAGATATTTTAACCCACCTATTATGCTTAACTACAGAGAAGAGAAAGGAAAATTAACAGCACCTGTGTGACCAAAACCAGAAACATGGGCACCGAAAAGTTGATTTTCACAGGAAAGTTCAAACTTTGTCTCCACAAAACAACTGCATTGGCACCTGAGACAGTTGTATCTGAGTGAATAATCTCTGTCGCTCTTGGTGGTTTAAGACTTACTGGCTTGTGAATTCGTAGTTGGAACACCACTGAGGAAAGCAAATGAGTCGTGGACACGTGGGAGGCCAAGATGCCACCAACTCTGACACATTGCAAGTTGTGTCATTGTTTTCAAGGCATCCAGCTTCTTATTGTGTTTTTCTGCTGGAATGGTTTCATCCTCCATGTCCTCCTTCCTGGGAGTGGTGGGGCAGTGGCAGCCCCATGCCAGCTCCGTGTGTTACTGCTCCAAGGCAGAAAGTGGAGGACAGGGACAGGCACAGCATTTGCACTCTGTTATTTTTTTTACCTGTGCACGGGAGTTGGGAGCTTGATGTTATGAAGGAATGAGGGATCAAACCACGTTCTTCCGGGACAGGGCAGGGAGAGGGCAGAAGCTGTGATGGGATGCTCAGCTCCAGAGTTGTGTGGTCTGGGGTGGGGATTGGCCCCTATGATCCCTCGACAGCCGGGATGCGTCAACATCTCCCATCGATACCACAAGAGTGCTTACATTTCACCCGATTAATCCAAGGAGATGCTTGCCATCCCCTCCCACAGCCTGGCCCCATCCAGCCATCTGGTCCTGCGTGATTCCTTCTGCAGGCAGGGGAACGCCATGGGAACGCCAGTGCCGGGATGCTCACATGCAGACATGCACCCGCACTCGTGCACACACACGCCTCCAGCCTTCTGCTTCCAGCGCTCCCTTGCATGCTCTTTCTTTTGTCAGTTCTACTTTCTTCCCTAAGAAGCACTAAGGATTTAGTAAAAGCCTCTGCGTCCTCTGTGTTATAAAATCAGGTCTCTACAGGTGCCAGAAGAACGCTGTGCCTTGGCATCCAAACAGCTTTGTCTCCAGTTAGAAGATAAACTGAATTTCCTCTTGAAGCTAAAGCACTCTCCTTCTTCTCTTCCCCTGGATCCGCTTCCCCTTACGGCTGCAGAACGCAGCATAGAACCACTCGAAATGACGTTAGAGAAATCCACTGTGGACACTTGAGAAATCCTGACAGCACTATGAGGCAGATAAGCAGAGGCGGGGGGAGAGGAGAGAGAAGAGGAATAGCTTTCGGAGACTGCTTGGCAGTAAAGTCAACGCTTGAAATATCTGTGGGGAGTTTGAAAGCATTTCCTAACATCAAAAATGCGAAGAAGAAAAAGAAATTTTGATCAATGGCTTATTGCCCTTGATCTAAGCAAAAGAATCCTAGCCAGTCAGAAATAACAGAAATCTGTTTAATTGTAAAGCTGAAGTTTTCTATGTTTTGACAGCTGGGGCTCATGCTTTTGGCAGGGTTATTTGCCAGCCTTGAAATATTCATCAGCGACTTGCCAGGTTTTTGTCCTTTCAAATTGAACTCTAACGATGAAGGAGAAGGTGCCGGAGAGAGATTTTAAGCATGAGTTCTCTGCCCTAAACCAGAACTTTGTGGCCTGAATTCACATGACCAGAAAAAGAGGTTTCCACTCCCTGGCCAAGTTTCTGGTGAATCACTTGCTGGTCACAGAGCCAAGATTCGCTTTCTGGAGCATGGGAAGCAGTGGTTCATTTGTGATGAAGACAGTCCCCTTGCCTTTGTTGAGAGGAAATGGATTAACAGTATGTATTCTGTGCACAAGTCTTGAGAGAACTGCACTAAAACATTCCAGATTAAAGCATCCTTACTGAGGAACAAACTGGAACACACATTAAACTGAAAAGTCAAATCTGACTGAAAATGGTTGGTGAAACTGTGGTATTGGTGGCTCGAGGACCGACTCGGATGTCTTACAGAGTACCCAAGCAAATTAATATCACAGAACTTATTCTTTAGCTTTCTGATGCAAACCTTCACATTACTATTCCAACGTTGCTTCCTCTTAATGCTTTCTATATTTTGATACACTTACTCTAATAATTCAAACCAGGCTCTTCTGCTCTTGTGCAATTTGTTCGTTCTTACGTCTTGTGCTGCTTTCATTTAGTCACTTAGTTGTTATCGTTCCATTTCATACCTGTACAACTTATGGGGCTTTCTTAGATGAACCGGTTACAAAGTGAAAAATATTGAATCATTTCATATCTGCTAGGAAGACTGAATTCCTCTTCCAAAAATTCAGAGTCAGTAATATTGACTTTGTATCTGAAAAAACTACTTTCATCAACTCTGTCCTTAGCTTCTTTTACTCGTCCCAGGGTGACCACTATTTTTGTCGTGTCCTTTTATATCTACAAAGTCCTTGCAAGCGCTCAACACTTCACTTTTGAGACTGATCTTCCATTTTCTGGATAAGGAATTAAATTTCTTCAGTGGACATGAAGCGATAACAAACCCTTTTCACTCAGGGACAAGTTAGTATGAGAAGAAGTTGCAATGCAGAGACTTAACACTTTTAGCAAGTGAAAACTGAAGGTGCACTACCGTGTAGGATCAGGTCCTTCAGGCAGTTTCAGTTGTGCCAACGGAGAGCTTAAACAGACAGCTGTAATGTGAACTAAGGTCAAAGAGCATGTCAGAGTTTACAAAGCCAGATTTTCAAAGGGCTTTTGATTTAGTCTCCAACCCTACGGAAAGCCGGGGTGGGCGACTAAGCGTGCAGGCGGCGGGTCTGCGCTGAGGGACGCTGCCTGGTGGGACCGGGCACTGGGCTGAAAATCAGGGGAAGGCAGAGGAGGGCACTGGTGGAACGGGGGAGCGGTGGAGAGAGAAATCTCGCTGCTCATGTCTATACTGGCATATAAAACAAGGCCAGGATTTAGCATCAAACCCTGGTCTGCATCCATTAACCGCTGTGGGTTTGGCTTATATCAACCAGCACTCTCCCAGGACAACGTACGGGCATGGGTTAGGCCACACCACATACCACGACTGTTCTCAGGGAGCAGTCTGGATGCAGTCACCCTATTTTGGGTGGAGAAGAAAGCTTGGAAGTGTGGATGCAAGTCATGCAGGGACACTTGCAGGGCCAGAAAACAGGCCTTGGCTTGTTCTGTTTTGTAATGTAGTCCTTACACCAGGATCATGCCGAACATACTGTATCATTTGAGGAATGCAGCTATTTTGAGCAGAAGGACCAATATTTGAGAAAGTGAGTGACAATGGTGAGAACAGACAGAGGTTTACCAATTCAGTCTTCACATACAAAACTGTTGGTGCATGTTCAAAGTAATTTTCTGGAGATGTGTCTGTTGTTGTCTTAACATCAGTAAACAGCGGCCCAGCGTATTTTCCCATTTGTTGTGATTTGCTTATCCAGATCCTCTATATATTCCAGGGACACAGTTACTAAATTTAAAGCTGCAAACAGATTTGTTCTCTCAGCACACTTGTAAGAAATGTTTGATTTTACATTGCCAGTTTTCAAATATTTCTATATACTCTGGCTAGGTAAAACAGTAAGGAATTGGTATAACTCAGTGATGAATTAATGGCTTGCTTGCTAGTGCAAGCTCTTATTTTCCTCTTTAGCAGATATTGGGCCAGACATTTTGGATGAGTTTAATCAAAATCCTCATCAAAAGCCAAATGAGTGGATTTTAAAGAAAGTTTAATTACAGTGGTCAAACCACCCATCATGATTTGCTTGATTTGATTAACGTAATGAGGAGCACATTTAATGAGAAATGCATTAATTCATTCAAACAAGTGGTTTTATCAGAGGTATTAAGCACCAGCCCAGATTATGTTCAGCAGAAACTATTATAGCAAAAATTGACCGAGGTCAAAGCAGTAGTCATGCCATAATTACAAGCTCTCAGCTGTAATCTACCAGTTGAACTTGGGCAGTGCTCATCATGACTGCAAAACCAGGGTCCTCATTTAAAAAAGCCCCCAAAACATAGGGGTTTGCTTCCATTCCACAGCTGGGATAGCCATCCCTTTCTTTCAGATGTTCAGAAGCTTCGGGAACTGGCATTGAATTCTCTGAGTTTCAGATGGTTACACATGCAGATATTAGCAAATGACGAAGTGACAGCTCAAAGAGCCCCTAATACCACCCCCTACCCTTAAAGGAAATGACTGTTGCCCGTTTACTCTCTCTTTTACCTCCCTCCTGTCCCTGCGATGTCTTTGGGACACTCCTGTTCCTAACTTGGAATCGAGTGACTTCGGGGGAGAATTATTATTTTCCTTCTGGGGAAGGAAACCTCCTTCTTGGAAAAGAAGAAAAATTGGCCTCAGGCGGGAAATATTTGAGAAAAAGAAGAGTCTCCTTTACACCTTCCTCTTTTCAACTGCCTTCTTCAGATAGATTTCAGCCCCTATATTCCAACTTTCCTCTTTCAGGACCCCTCCCCATGGCCTTTACATAGCACCCTTCACCTCCATCCTCCCCACTGGCACCCCCTTCTCCAGTGCCCCCTGCTATATCTCCCGGCAGCTGCTAATGCTCTTCGCTCCCCCGTGCTGCCCTGCCCACCGTTAACCTCTTTGACTTCTGCCACGCTCCCTTGTCTTTATTCAGTCCCCAGCTTGTTATTGCTGTAATGTCTGTGCTACCTCCGCGTGAGCCGCCTTTCCCGCTGCTTTGTACTGCGTGCGTACAGCACTGAAACAGCTTTGATTTTCAAGTGCTCTACTTCTAAGCCTGCTTGGCTACCTGAGCACTTTTCAAGCACTGTTGCACAGTGGACTTAAAGCACTGTCTATTGCTCAGTCTTTCATCAACTACCACCAGCAGCTGGCAAAGGAGAGCAGCTTTGAAACTGTTCCCTAAACGGACAGGAGGCTGGTCAAGGAGTTGAGAAGCAGAGCACAAGGCCAGTTGCAGACAGGATCCTCTGGGGGTAGGTGTATACCGACAAGTGAAGACTGGTGTGCAGGCCATATTCTACCTCCTGATTAAGTCAGCAGGAGTATGACAGTAAGACACTATTATTAGAGTGCCTAAATGAATGTAGGTGCCAAGGTTCACCTGCAGGTTTGGAAGTCTGGATCAAGACCTTCAAGAAATATGCTGAAGTAGAGAACTAGAGATGTCAAAAAATAGACCTAAGGATTTATTTGCTGTATAAATAGAAGACGAGCAAGAAAACCATTCCTGCTGAGCTGAAAACCGTAATCCTTAGGATTATTTCTGCCACTTGCCTTTGAACCACAAGGAAACGGGTAAAAATTGGAATTGGAGTCCCTTGATTTTAGAGAAATCTTGGGATATGCCTGTGTCTGACTGCTGCACACCAACAGGAACCTGTGATACTGGCATATAAACATTTGCACAGAGGAAAGCATTAACAGTGACAACCTCACCAGTACACTCAGCAAGGCTGCTCCCAAGGTAAAGACAATTCTGTCTTGGAACAAGCAACACAAATAGCATATACAGACTCACTACAGCAGTTGCCCCTTGATGTCACATTTGGTACCCTTGAGTGGCATCTAGGTGGGAAATCATAAAACATAAATTGGTAGAAGATTATATCTTAAAATACTTTTCCTCACTATCTCCCAGCCCAGCCTTCAAGCAGCCAACCAACCTTGCTAAACTCATCACCTGAAGAAAATTTCCCGAGGACCAATATATCTGACTATATCACTGATAAATGCAAGAATTGCAGTTTATCTCCATAGCCCTCAAAAGAAACATCTTCTACAACAGAACTGTGAAAACCAACGGATCCTCAGCATGTCCATCCCCAAATGAAACTACTTCTTCCTATGTACCATGTGCCCTCTGTACTGTAGTGAACTCACACTGACATTCAGTGTGTGAAAGAAAAATGTGGTTCATAACAAGAGAATGTTTCCCAAAACAGCCATTCTCCTTCTGATCATTCAGCCCTCATCCTCAAGGGAATCCTACAAAAGAAAGTGGAAAGACTAAGCTGGGATTAAAATTAATATTTTGATGGGACACCAAAAATTGTTGATTCCAACAACAATGCTAATCTTATGGCACATTACAATTTACCTCAGATACAATTTGCTAATCTCAATTTCTCAGGAGATAATTACCTGTGCATTTCTTCTGTCTTGTGTTCGGTAGAGCTGAAGACCTTATTATCGCTCCTCTTACTAACAACCCCTCTGTTCCTTTCATCTCAAAGTACCTGACTGATTAATATAATGAAACTAACTCAGATAAATTGCTTCCGATCTTTGCTTATCTGGCAGTTTGCTAGTTATGTCCCTGCTTCTGTTTTTTGCTCCTTGGACTTGTCTGTTTTTTCCTATCAGGTGTACTGATAACAGATATTGCCTCTCTCCACAGATATTCCTTCTGAGTGTTATGACTGTTCCCTATTTACCAAAAAACCTGCCCAACCAGCCTCCACTTTGGAAATACCAAGCATGGTTCCAGATATGGCTCCAGTTCTGACTCACAGATTCCTTTTTGAATAGTTATACGGCTTTAGTCTGGCATTATCCAAGCTCTCAACTGCTTCAAAGAAATATTTGGGTTTATGGAAAAAATAGGAACACAACTTAACTGGCCAAACATCAGTCACTACTTCTAGAAGGAAAGGCAGCATCGTTAACTCAGATCTTTCTCAAATGAAAGTGAAATATGACATGGAGGAGATTCAGGAATATATTGTTCAACACAGGGCAGTAATGCACCACCAAATCCAGTCAGAGATGAAAATTTTTATTCTCATTTCTCTCTGATACTTCCCAGGTACTGAACTGGCCTTTGGCAATGCTCATAGCAATGATGTAGTATATTATTTGCTTCTCCCCTTCATCCGTGGAGCTCAAAAACCCCGTAACTTTATTTCTCTGCATCCAAATTCAGTAACTTAAAGCTGTAACAGCTTGGGAAAGGTTAACCAGTATCTTAGGAAGGGACTCGATATAATTTTGACTAAGAAATTTCAGTGTGCAGTCCCACATGAATTAAAATATATGGACCTATAGAATAGCATGATATGTTTTAGGAAGTATTAAATAAGCCAGTACACAAAGCTCTGAGGTAATGTGCAGATCTACCACCTTCTGCCAAATACCGTACACTTCCTTGGACTTGCAGAAGTGGCAGGTATTTTTCTGCTCACACAGCATGCAGTCCTTGATGAACACTTGGAAGTCATTCTTTGTAAACAAGTACCTAAATTTCACATCCAGGGCAGAAGTTCTACACCCTTCTTCTTTCACCAAAAGGGACTCACAGAAAATTCAAGACAGGATTAAGGAAAGGATTTTAAAACTTGTGTTCCTCATCTTGTGAAACCAGGGATTATCTGTGACCCTGACCACACGTGAGACCTGCAACCTCAGCATTACCATATACAAAGTAAATGTTTACCCTGTATGTGCCTGTCACCATGGAAAAGCTCGGGGAACGTACGGAGAGGATTTTTTGCAGAACCAAAGGAAAAGCAGGCCCCCACACGTCTTCATTCTACTCAGATACAAACCAGGATCTTGCTTCCAGCAGGCAGTTTGTATCAGTGGGTTCTGCTAGGCAGTACGGAGATAACCCTCAGCTTTGATAAATGGCAACTGCTAACGCAATGTAAACATTTGGTAAAAGCAAAATATTTGCCAAGAACCGAAAAGGCGGAGTGCTTAAAGCAGCTCTCCATGGTGGCTTTCCTGGCTCCGAAGAAGTTGAACCTACAGTGCATCGTACCTATGTCCCATCAAGCCGCACTGAATTCCCTCCTCCGCATTTGGCTGTGCCACTGCAATGAAAGTTTGTGCAAGAAACAGAGTCGAGATGTTTCTGGAGCAGTAAAACAGCTCCCGCTGCTCACGAGCCAGCGTTTTACTGGGTCTGTGGCTGCCCCAGGTCTGGTACCACCACCAGCTTCTCCCACGTAGCGAGGCAGATGGCTTCTGCCTCGGCCACCCGGTTTCGGCGGCCAAGACCCCTCCATAACGTCTTTCCCCACCGCTGCAAATTTGCAGATCCAGGCCCCGATCGTTGGAAGAAACGTATAAACTCAGCCCATTAGCGGCTCAGCTTCGTTACCCACCGGCGAGCGGGTAACGCGAGAGCCGCGTTGGGGATGGCGCGGAGTGCATGTGTGGGGGAAAAGGATGAAGCGTGAAAATAACGCGAGACGAGGCTGCCCGAGCCAGCAGGTGAAGAAAGCCAGCTTCCAGCGGCCGCGGGCTCCCTCCTTGAGAGCCCCACGTGAGGGAGAAGCGGCGGGAGCGCGGGCGATGGCGGGCGCCGGCTCCCTCCTTGAGCGCGGGCGATGGCGGGCCTTACCTTCTCGTTCTTCCTCTCCTCGGCCTTTCCAGC